>NC_083315.2:120585946-120886630 GCF_963455315.2 Globicephala melas
TGGCATATCAAACTTCTTCAGTACGTCTGTCAGACTACCCTAACTCTACACAAATATTGAGTATATCCAAAAAATAAACATGGAGTTAAGTATGAAATACAGCCATAAGAATAAAAAGAATCCCTCAAGTGTAAATTTTGCATTTGGAAAATTCTACCTAGGAAACTTTCCTGGTAGGCACAAATTTGAGATTATAATTTACCCAAATTTAGTTTTATTGTTGTTGATGTCATTTCTTCATATTTGTTTTGTTTGTAATTTATTATATATTTAAAATACATATAAAATTATAGAATGATAATGAACCTCCTTGTAAATAAGAGTAAGTTTTTAAATAAATAAAGTTTTTAAATAAATAAATAAGAAGTTTCATCAATTACCAACTCTTGGCCAATCTTTTGTCCTCTCTACCCCCTCCCACTCCAACTCCTCAACTGAATTACTTTGGAAAATGCAAGCATCACATGATTTCAACCTGAATTATTTTAGTATGCTCTCCAAAAGTTAAAAAGAAACCTTAAAAGTACATAGTACACTTTTCACTCTTTAAAAATTAACATCTCTTTACTATATTTAAATTTAGTTTTCACTCTCGTTACCCTGATTATCTAATAAATGTTTAATAGCTGATTTGTTCAAATTATGACCCAAATTCCACACACGACATTTATTTAATGTCTCTTAAGTTTTAATCTCCTTTTTCTTGATAAATGTATAATGAATTGTTACAAAGTAAACAACTATCACCCAACAAATAGAATATCAACTGGACACCAGAATAATCCTTTTAAGTCTTCCTCTAAAAAGTAACAACTGTTTTGATTTCTACCACAGTAGATAAGTTGTGCACATGTAAACAATTTCTGTAAGGTATATTTCAAAAGGAGAACTGCTGGGTAATAGCATATGTATGTATTAAAGTTTAATATATATTGCCAAGCAATTTTTCCAAAGTGGTTGTAACAAATTGTACTGCCAACAGCAGTATACAAAAAATTATTTCTCCATAGTCTCAACAATACTTGGTTTTTACCACTCTTTAAATTTTTTTGCCATTCTAGTGGGTAAGTAGGGGTGTCTCACTATGGTTTAATTTATATTTCTCTAATCACTAATTATCACTGATAAAGTTAGCCATCTAGATATCCTCCTGGCCTGTTAGTCTTTTGCACATTTGTTTATGTTGAGGCTTTTGTTGGCCATGTGTATTGCAAAAGACTTATCCTGCACTGTGGCTTATCTTTTCAACCTTCTCGGGGTCTTTTTTTGTTTTGGTTTGGTTTTTTTCGGTACGCGGGCCTCTCACTGTTGTGGCCTCTCCCTTTGCGGAGCACAGGCTCCGGACGCACAGGTTCAGCGGCCATGGCTCATGGGCCCAGCCGCTCCGCGGCATGTGGGATCTTCCTGGACCGGGGAACGAACCCGTGTCCCCTGCATCGGTAGGCGGACTCTCAACCACTGCGCCACCAGGCAAGCCCTGACGGGGTCTTCTTTAACTAACAGAGAACTTTATAATTCAAGTAGTCCAATTTATTGATTTTTCTTCTTATTGCAAATAACTTTTGCATCATGTTTAAATGATGTTTTCCCTCCTCAAGTTAATGAACGTATTCATCATTATATTCTGGAAGATTTTGTGTTATCTTTCATAGTTAAAACATCATCTGGAATTTATTTTTTTAATATGGCATAGGTAAGATTCAAGCTTCATTTTTATCCAGCTGGATATCCAATTAAATCAGAACTAATTAAAAAAAATTTTGTCCCACTGCTCTGTAGCATCAGCTTACATACAAATCAGTTGACTACATATTTGTGTGTTTATTTCAGGATTCTACAGTTTGTTGCATTGATCTTTCTGTACCTCCTTTTATTATTACAACACTGTTTTACTTACTGTAGTTTGATAATAGTACTAGATTTCTGATACGTGATTACTCCAACTTTGATTTTTCCATACTTGTCTTGGCTCTTCTTGGCTCTTTACATTTCCATATATATGTTAGAAGTATATTGTCAATTTTCACTAAAATAACCCAGAACGTTATAAACAACATCTTGGTGGGATCACACTGAATCTGTATATTCATACAGAGAGAAGTGACAGCTTTACAATAGTGTTTCTTTAAACCCATGAGCATGGCATATTCCCTACTTAGATTCAGATTTTCTTTAATCTCCACAATATCAAAAGTTTCTTTTTAGAGTTTCAGAACATGCTTCATCAATTATTATTTATTATTCTAGCAAAGTATTTCATGTAAATCATGATGTTGAGCATCCTTCTTTTATGATTTCACAAAGATAGCTTTCAAATATTTCAGAAATAAAAGATATTTGCTCTAAGGTCTTTGTAGATTATTTTAAAGGAGACTGAATAATTTCCCTTATATTCCTGGTCAGATTAAAGCTTTTAAAATCATAAATGGAAAGCGTTTATCAAATAACTCTTAAGTAATCAGAAATAAAATAATCATGGGATAATCTTGATTGTTCTCCTTTATTCTGTTAATTCTATATATTATTACAATGCATTTTAAAATATTAAATAAATTGAGCCTTCCTAGATAAAATGTAACTGAATCAAGATGTGTTATGCATTTGATGTATTGCTGGATTCAGTTTGCTTATATTGGGCTTAGATGCTTTTTATTTTTATTTATGATCAGGAGATAGGGAATCTTGTTACAGTCTTTGTTATATTGTTTTCCAATTGGCATTTTCAGGATTTAAGATCAAATTTATGCTGATCTAATAAATTAACTGGGAGTGTTCTATCATTTTCTATTCTCTATTCTTTGAAGAATTCACTAGTAAATTATGATTCACATAATAAGTCTTAATAAACCCCATACTTTTCTATACACTTTTATTACATAAATGGCCCTTCAGGTTTTAAATTTGTCTCATGTCAGTTTGGCAAGTAGAATTTTACCAAAGTTGTTAAATCAGCATAAAATTTTTAAAAAGATATTCTTCTTATCAATGTAATTTCTTTGGAATCTAGAATGATATCCCTTTTTTTAACTCATCACATGACCATTTGTTCCTTTTTTTTATTAGTGACCAGTATTCACAAAGCTTATTATAATATTTTTAAAATATTTTTAAAGATTTAGTTGTAACTAAAATGATTTCTCTAAGAGACATTTGCTTTCAATTTTATTAATTTCTTTTATTCTTATTTTCTTTGTTCTAATTTCTATATTTATAATATATTAAGAGTTGTTTACCAGCTTATTGAGGTGCACATTTATTCCACTGAGTTAAGCCTTCTTTTCTAATACACAGGTTTCCCCCACTATTAGAAAGTAGAGTGTTCCCATGAAATGTTTGGTAAGCTGAAAAGGCGTAAAGCAAAAAGTATCCCCTTTTTCTGAAAGTTTGCGTTATGCTCCTTGGCTATTAGGAAAGCTCCATATTAGTATCTGTTTTCATAGAAAGAAATTCAAACAGGATTGTCACTTTTATGAAAAAAGTTGTTACTAATGTAGGTATTACATAAAAGCTAAGTAGGTTAAGGCAGACTTTGGGAAAGCAAGGGATACCTCTATTTCTTTAATGCTATAAATATCCCTGTGTGTATAGCTTTACCTGTACCCCATAAGTTTGAAGCAGCACATTTGATATATCATTCACTTTAATGATTTTCTAATTTTAGTGTTGTCTTTTAATATTTAGGTTTTATAAACTATAATTCCATTTTCATTTGTATCAAAAATATTTGTGATTTTTCTTTTAATTTGCTTTTTCATCCATTGATGGTTTGGTAGAATGTTGTTTTATCTCCACATATCTGTGAATTTTCAGTTTTCCTTCTTGTAATTAATTTCTAGTTTCATACAGTTATGTTCAGAAAAGATACTTGATATGATTTAAGTATTCTTAAATTATTAAACCTTGTTTGATGGCCTAAAAGATGAGCTCTCTTGGAGAATGATCGATTTGCACTTGAGAAGAATGTATATTCTGCTACTGTTGGATGGGGTATACATTAATGTCTATTAAGCCCATCTGGTCTAATGTACTATTGAAGTCCAATGTTTCCTTATTGATTTTCTGTTTGGGGACCTATACAGTACTGAAAGTTTGGTATTGAAGTCTTCTACCACTACTGTATTCCTGTCTACTTCTTCCTTCAGGTTTGTTAATATTTGCTCTATATATTTGATTTTTCCAGTGTTGTGTACATACATATTTACAAATGTTATATTCTCTTGTTGGACTCACTACTTTATCATTATGTAATGCCCTTCTTTGTCTCTTATTATAGCCTTTGACTCTAAATCTATTTTGAATGATACAGGTATAGCTATCTCAGCTTTCTTTTGGTTTCCATTTGCTTGGAATATCTTTTCCATCCCTTCACTTTTAGTCCGGTGTGTCCTTAGAGCTGAAGTGAATCTTTTGTAGACAATATATAATTGGGTCTTCTTTTTATATCCATCAGCTACTCTATGTAATTTTTTTTACCATCTTTATTGGAGTATAATTGCTTTACAATGTTGTATTAGTTTCTGCTGTTTAACAAAGTGAATCAGCTATATGTATACATATATATCCCCATATCTCCTCTCCCTTGTGTCTCCCTCCCACCCTCCCTATCCCACCCCTCTAGGTGGTCACAAAGCACGGAGATGATTTCTCTGTGGTATGTGGCTGCTTCCCACTAGCTATATATTTTACATTTGGTAGTGTATATATGTCCATGACACTCTCTCACTTCGGCCCAGCTTACTCTTCCCCATCCCCGTGTCCTCAAGTCCATTCTCTATGTCTGCATCTTTATTCCTGTCCTGCCCCTAGGTTCTTCAGAACCTTTTTTTTTTTTTTTTTTAGATTCCATATATATGTGTCAGCATACGGTATTTGTTTTGCTCTTTCTGACTTACTTTCACTCTGTATGACAAATTCTAGGTCCATCCACCTCAATACAAATAACTCAAGTTCATTTCCTTTTATAGCTGAGTAATATTCCATTGTATATATGTGCCACATATTCTTTATCCATTCGTCTGTCGATGGACACTTAGGTTGTTTCTGTGTCCTGATTATTGTAAATAGTGCTGCAATGAATATTGTGGTACATGACTCTTTTTGAATTATGGTTTTCTCAGGGTATGTGCCTAGTAGTGGGATTGCTGGGTCATATGATAGTTCCATTTTTAGTTTTTTAAGGAACCACCATACTGTTTTCCACAGTGGCTGTATCAATTTACATTCCCACCAACAGTGTAAGAGAGTTCCCTTTTCTCCACACCCTCTCCAACATTTATTGTTTGTAGATTTCTTGATGATGGCCTCTCTGACTGGTGTGAGGAGATATCTCATTGTAGTTTTGATTTGCAATTCTCTGATGATTAGTGATGTTGGGCATCCTTTCAGTTTTTATTGGCAATCAGTATATCTTCTTTGGAGACATGTCTATTTAGGTCTTCTGACCGTTTTTGGATTGAATTGTTTAGTTTTTGATATTGAGCTGCATGAGCTGCTTGTATTTTTTGACATTAATCCTTTGGCAGTTGCTTCATTTGCAAATATTTTCTCTCATTCTGAGGGCTGTCTTCTCATTTTGTTTTTGATTTTCTTTGTTTTGAAAAAGATTTTAAATTTCATTAGGTCCCATTTGTTTATTTTTGTTTTTATTTCCATTTCTCTAGGAGGTGGGTCAAAAAGATCTTGCTGTGATTTATGTCATAGAGTGTTTTCGTCTAAGAGTTTTATAGTATCTGGCCTTATATTAAGATCTTTAATCCATTTTGAATTTATTTTTGTGTATGCTGTTAGGAAGTGTTTTAATTTCATTCTTTTACAGGTAGCTGTCCAGTTTTCTCAGCACCATTTATTGAGGAGGCTGTCTTTTCTCCATTGGATATTCTTGCCTCCTTTATCAAAGATAAGGTCACCATATGTATGTGGGTTTATCTCTGGGCATTTTATCCTGTTCCATTGATCTATATTTCTTTTTTGTGCCAGTACTATACTGTCTTGATTACTGTAGCTTTGTAGTGTAGTCTGAAGTCAGAGAGCCTGATTCATTCAGGTGCGTTTTTCTTTCTCAAGATAGCTTTGGCTATTCGAGGTCTTTTGTCTTTCCATACAAATTGTGAAATTTTTTGTCCTAGTTCTGTGAAAAATGACATTAGTAGTTTCATTGGGATTGCATTGAATCTGTAGATTGCTTTGGGTAGTATAGTCATTTTCACAATGTTTATTCTGCCCATCCAAGAACATGGTATGTCTCTCCATCTGTTTGTATCATCTTTATTTCTTTCATCAGTGTCTTATAATTTTCTACATACATGTATTTTATCTCCCTAGGTAGGTTTATTCCTACGTATTTTATTCTTTTTGTTGCAGTGGTAAATGGGAGTGTTTCCTTAATTGCTCTTTCAGATTTTTCATCATTAGTGTATAGAATTGCAAGAGATTTCTGTGCATTAACTTTGTATCCTGCTACTTTACCAAATTCAATGATTAGCTCTAGTAGTTTTCTTCTAGCATCTTTGGGATTCTCTGTGTATATATCATGTCATCTGCAAACAGATGAAGCTTTATTTCTTTTCCAATTTGTATTCCTTTTATTTCTTTTTTTCTCTGATTGTTGTGGCTAAAACTTCCAAAAATATGTTGAATAATAGTGGTGAGAGTGGGCAACCTTGTCTTGTTTCTGATCTTAGTGGTAATGGTTTCAATTTTTCACCATTGAGAATGATGTTGGCTGTGGGTTTGTCATACATGGCCATATATGGTAATAATACAATAATACCATACCATATATGGTATTATGTTGAGGTAAGTTCCCTCTATGCCTATTTTCTGGAGAGTTTTTATCATAAATGGGTGTTGAATTTTGTTCAGAGCTTTTTCTGCACATATTGACAGGATCACATGGTTTTTACCCTTCAGTTTGTTAATATGTTGTATCACATTGATCAGTGCGTATTTTGAAGACTGTTTCTTTCCTGGGATACCCCCACTTGATCGTGGTGTATGATTCTTTACTGTGCTGTTGGACTCTGTTTGCTAGTATTTTGTTGAAGATTTTGCATATATGTTCATTAGTGATATTGGCCTGTAGTTTTCTTTTTTTGTGACATCTTTGTCTTGTTTTGGTATCATGGTGATAGTGGCCTCGTAGAATGAGTTGGGGAGTGTTCCCTCCTCTGCTATATTTTGGAAGAGTTTGAGATGGATAGGTGTTAGCTCTTCTCTAAATGTTTGATAGAATTCAACTGTGAAGCCATCTGGTCCAGGGCTTTTGTTCATTGGAAGATTTTTAATCACAGTCTCAATTTCAGTGCTTGTGATTGTT
Organism: Globicephala melas; assembly: GCF_963455315.2. Classification (NCBI taxonomy): domain Eukaryota; kingdom Metazoa; phylum Chordata; class Mammalia; order Artiodactyla; family Delphinidae; genus Globicephala; species Globicephala melas. The sequence continues at coordinate 120,593,262 of NC_083315.2, forward strand.
CTGTTCATATTTTTTATTTCTTCCTGGTTCAGCCCTGGAAGGTTGTGCTTGTCTATGAATTTGTCCATTTCTTCCAGGTTGTCCATTTTATTGACATATACATGCTTGTAGGAATCTCTCATAATCCTTTGTATTTCTGCCATGTCAGTTGTTACTTCTCCTTTTTCATTTCTAATTCTGTTGATTTGAGTCTTCTTCCTTTTTTTCTTGATGAGTCTGGCTAATGGTTTATCAATTTTGTTTATCTTCTCAAAGAACCAGCTTTTATTTTTATTGATATTTGCTACTGTCACCTTCATTTCTTTTTCATTTATTTCTGATTATATCTTTATGATTTCTTTCCTTCTGCTAACTTTGGGATTTTTTTTTTGTTTTTTTCTCTAATTGCTTTAGGTGTAATGTTAGGTTGTTTTTTTGAGATTTTTCTTGTACCTTGGGGTAGAATTTTATTTCTATAAACTTCCCTCTGAGAACTGCTTTTGCTGCATCCCATAGGTTTTGGGTTGTCATGTTTTCATCATCATTTTTTTCTAGGTATTTTTTGATTTCCTCTTTGATTTCTTCAGTGATCTCTTGGTTATTTAGTAGTATATTATTTAGCCTCCATGTGTTTGTATTTTTTATAGATATTTTCCTGTAATTGATGCTAGTCTCGTAACATTGTGGTCTGGAAAGATACTTGTTACAACTTCAATTTTCTTAAATTTACCAAGGCTTGCTTTGTGACCAAAGATATGATCTATCCTGGAGAATGTTTCATGAGTACTTGAGAAGTAAGTGTATTCAGTTGTTTTTGGATGGATTGTCCTATAAATATCAGTTAAGTCCATCTTGTTTAATGTGTCATTTAAAACTGGTGTTTCCTTATTTATTTTCATTTTGGATGATCTGTCCATTGGTGAATGTGGTGTGTTAAAGTCTCCTACCATTATTGTGTTATGGTCATTTCCCCTTTTATGGCTGTTAGCATTTGCCTTATATATTGAGGTGAAGTGCTCCTATGTTGGGTGCATAAATATTTACAACTGTTATACCTTCTTCTTGGATTGATCCCTTGATCATTAAGTACTGTCCTTTTTTGTCTCTTGTAATAGTCTTTATTTTAAAGTCTATTTTGTCTGATATGACAATTGCTACCTCAGCTTTCTTTTGTTTTCCATTTGCATGGAATATCTTTTTCCATCCCCTCACTTTCAGTCTGTATGTGTCCCTAGGTCTGAAATGGGTCTCTTGTAGACAGCATATATATGGGTCTTGTTTTTGTATCCATTGGGCCCGTCTATATCTTATGGTTGGAGCATTTAACCATTTACATTTAAGGTAATTATCAATATATATGTTCCTATTACCATTTTCTTAATTGTTTTGGGTTTCTTATTGTAGATCTTTTCTTCTCTTGTGTTTCCTGCCTAGAGAAGTTCCTTTAACATTTGTTGTAAAGCTGTTTTGGTGGTGCTGAATTCTCTTAGCTTTCGCTTGTCTGTAGAGGTTTTAATTGCTCCATTGAATTTGAATGAGATCCTTGCTGGGTACAGTAATCTTGGTTGTAGTTTTTTCCCTTTCATTACTTTAAATATGTCCTGCCACTCCCTTCCGGCTTGCAGAATTTCTGCTGAAGTATCAACTGTTAACGTTATGGGGATTCCCTTGTATATTATTTGTTGCTTTTCCCTTGATACTTTTAATAATTTTCTTTTTATTTAATTTTTGATAGTTCGATTAATATGTGTCTTGACAAGTGTTTCTCCCTGGATTTATCCTGTATGGGACTCTCTGCACATTCTGGACTTGATTGACTATTTCCTTTCCCTTATTAGGGAAGATTTCAACTATAATCTCTTCAGATATTTTCTAAGTCCCTTTCTTTTTCTACACTTTTTCTGGGACCCCTATAATTCAAATGTTGGTGCTTTTAATGTTGTCCCAGAGGTCTCTTAGACTGTCCTCAATTCTTTTCATTCTTTTTTCTTTATTCTTCTCTGCAGTAGTTATTTCCATTTTTTTTTTTATCTTCCAGGTCACTTATCTGTTCTTCTGCCTCAGTTATTCTGCTATTGATTCCTTCTAGATAATTTTTAATTTCATTTACTGTGTTGTTCATCATTGTTTCTTTGCTCTTTAGTTCTTCTGGGTCCTTGTTAAATGTTTCTTGTATTTTCTCCATTCTGTTTCCAAGATTTGGATCATCTTTACTATCATTACTCTGAATTCTTTTTCAGGTAGACTGCCTATTTCCTCTTCATTTGTTTGGTCTGGTGGGTTTTTACCTTGCTCATTCAACTGCTGTGTATTTCTCTGTCTTCTCATTTTGCCTAACTTACTGTGTTTGGGGTCTTCTTTTTGCAGGCTGCATGTTCATAGTTTCTATTGTCTTTGGTGTCTGCACCCGGTGGGTAAGGTTGCTTCAGTGGGTTGTGTAGGCTTGCTGGTGGAGGGAACTGGTGCCTGTGTTCTTGTGGATATTGTCTTTCTGGTCAGCAGTACTGCATCTGGTGGTTTGTTTGGGGGTGTCTGTGAACTGATTATGATTTTAGCCAGCCTCTCTGCTAATGGGTGAGGTTGTGTTGCTATCTTGCTAGTTGTTTGCCATGGGGTGTACAGCACTGTAGCCTTCTGGTCTTTGAGTTGATCTGGGTCTTAGTGTTGAGATAGAGACCTCTGGGAGCACTCTCACTGATTGATATTACATGGGGCTGGGAGGTCTCTGGTGGTCCAGTGTCCTGAACTCAGTTTTCCCACCTCAGAGTCTCAGGCCTGACACCTGGTTGGAGCACCAAGACCCTGGCTGTCCCACAGCTCAGAAGAAAAGGTAGAAAAGAAGAATGAAGAGAAAAATATTAATTAATTAAATAAAATAAAGTTATTAAAATAAAAAAATTATTAAAATGAAAAAAGTAATAAAAAACAAGAAGAGAGCTACTGAACCAATAACCAAATCCACAAATGATAACAAGGGCTGAAACTATACTAATATAAACATAAAAAATCAGAAACTAATCAGTTGTATAAGGCAAACCCCAAGTCTACAGTTGCTCGCAATGTCCACTGCCTCAATTTTGGGATGATTATTTGTCTATTCAGGTATTCCACAGGTGCAGGGTACATCAAGTTGATTGTGGAGATTTACTTCACTTCTCCTGAAGCTGCATGGAGAAATGTTCCTTTCTCTTCTTTGTTTGCACAGCTCCTGGGATTCAGCTTTGGATTTTCCCTGGCCTTGGCATGTAGGTCGCCCTATGGCATCTGTTCACCCAGACAGGAGCAGGTTAAAGGAGTAGCTGATTAGGAGTCTCTGGCTCACTCAGGCCGGAGGGGTAGGAGGGGTATGGAATGCGGGGTGCTCCTGCGCCGGCAGAGGCCAGCATGACTTTGCCACAGCCTGAGGCACGCCATGTGTTCTTCCGGGGAAGTTGTCCCTGGATCACAGGACCCTGGCAGTGGTGGACTGCACAGGCTCCTGGGAAGAGAGGTGTTGATAGTTACCTGTGCTTGCACACAGGCTTCTTGGTGGCTGTAGCAGCAGCCTTAGCATTTCATGCCCGTCTCTGGTGTCTGTGCTGATAGCCCCGGCACACACTCATCTCTGGAGCTCATTTAGGTGGTGCTCTGAATCTCCTCTACTTGTGCACCTCGAAAACAATGGTCTCTTGACTCTTAGGCAGTTCCAGACTTTTTCCTGGGCTCCCTCCAAGTTAGCTTGGCACACTAGCCCCCTTCAGTCTGTGTTCACGCAGCCAACCCCAGTCTTCTCCCTGGGATCTTACCCCCGAAGCCTGAGCATCAGCTCCCACCACCATTACAGAATTGAGGTATTCTGAATTTCACTATGTATTTACTTTATTAGTGAAATTTACACTTTCGTATGTTTTCTTGCTACTAATCCATGTCTTTTATTTCAGGTTGAATACCTCTCTTTAACATTTCTTGTAAGGCTGGCATCATGGCGATAACATCCTTCAACTATGATTAGGAAAATTCTTTACCTATGTTTTAATGCTGAAAGATAGGTTTACTGGGAAGAGTATTCTTGCTTGGCAGTGGTATTTTTGTTCGTTTGTTTGGTTGGTTGTTTGCATTTCAGTCCTTTAAATATATCATGACACTCCCTCTGGCCTGCAAAGTTTCTGTTGAAAAATTTGCTGATAGTCTTAATGGGGTTCCCTTGTATGTAACAAGTGTTTTTTTCTCTTGCTGCTTTTAACATTCTCTCCTTGTCTTTATATTTTGGCAATATCATTGTAATGTGTCTTGGTGTGTATACCTTTAGATTCATCTTAATTGTAACTCTGGTTATCCTCGATCTGGATATCTCTTTCTCCAGGCTAGAGAAGTTTTCAGCCATTACTTATTTGAGTAATTTCTGCTCCCTTTTATCTCTCTTCTTCTCTTTTATCTGTAATGCATATATTGGCCTGTTTGTTGATATCTCAAAGTCCCTTACTTTATCTTTACTCTTTTTTATTCATTTGTTTTTCTTTTCTGAGAAGATAAAGTCCACTGCCCTGTCTGTGTTTGGTGATCTTTTCTTCCACATAATTTATTATGTCGGACCCCTTTATTGAATTGTTTAGTTATTGTATTCTTCAACTATTAATATACTTTCTTATATTTTCTGCTTCTTTGTTGAAATCTCACTTTGTTCATGCAGTGTTCTCCTGATATCAGTGGGCATCTTTATGACCATTATTTTGAACTCTTTATCAGGTAAATTACTTATTTCTGTTTCATTGAAGTCTTTTTATAGAGTTTAATCTTATTTTATTTGTTAGGATCATTGTCCTCTATTTCTTCATTTTCCTTGATTCTCTGTATTGGTTTCTGGTCATTAGATAAAACAGCAACTCTCCTTTTTTTAACAGAGTGGCTTTTTATAGGAGATATACCTTACTGTTCAGCCTGACCTGATCTCTTGGTTGTCTCTCAAATCTATGTGATTGTCCAAGTCACTGCTTTGTTTTTAGTGACTGAGTAGTTGAGGGTGTGCTAAGACCTGTCAGTGTCCCAAAGGGGAGTTTCTCATCAGCCCCTTGTTACAGCTTCATTGGAAGCCAGACCCTTAAGCAGCAGCTTTTAAAGTATACAAAGAAATCTTTCAAGGGAAGACTGGGAGATGGGTGTTTCTGTCCCTTTTGTAATGAGCCCTTGCTTGTTCAGAATTTTTATTTGTTTGCTAAAGTCTTGTTAGACAAGCTAATGCAGTCTCACTGCCATTAGATCCAGGGGTTTTTCCCTTGGGTAGCATCTGCAAATGATAAGCAACAGACGCATACACAAACTCCTGTGGAAATGTAGGTGATTTGAAGAAGGCTACAAGGTGAGTGTGGAGAGAGTGTCTGCTTGCTTCCCGGGTAACCAAGGAAAATCATAGTCAGTCCCTAGATCTGTACTAAATTAGAAGCCAGGCCCTCAGGCAACAGGATTCAAAGTATGCAAATAGGTCTTTTTCAGGAAAAGACTGGAAGATGGAAGTTTCTGTCTGTTCCTTCTGTGCTGAACCATGGGGGAACAGCTAGTTAAGAACTGTTTGTTTTTACAGACTTGTGGTACCAGTGAACACAAGTCCCTCTGGCCAGCAAAGCCAGGTGATTGAGGAGTGCATTCTCTAGATGGCAGTCACAAAATCTGGGGTGCCAGAAGTGTGCACAGATTTCTTCTGGGGGACACTGGTAACATTTATCAGACCAGAGGGAGAACATGGAGACAGCACCAGCTTCCCATCTCTGGAGAGGAAGGCAGTCAGAACCTAGGTGTATGAAAAATTGGAAGCATTTCCCTCATGCAGCTGCTTTTAATGTATGCAAGACCAGGAGATGAGCATTTCTGACTGCTGCCTCTGCACTGAACCCTGAGGTGATAGCTGGTTTAGAACTTTCTTTTTTGCCACAATCCCATGGGACCAGCAAATGCAAGCCCTGTTGTCCACTAGAGCCAGATGATTAAGGGGTACATCCTATAGACAGGAGCCACAAATGTCAGGGTGCCAGACTTGGTGTGGACAGTCTCCTTCCAGGGTGATATCAGCACCTGGAGCAGGCCAGAGGAAGAATGTGAAAAGTACATTCATAGGCCTTTCCAGTCTCTGAGGAAGATTGTAGTCAACCCCTAAATTTGTACAAAATAAGATGCCACACTCTCAAGTAATAGCTTTTAAAGTATAGAGATAGACCACTTTTAGGGAAAGACTGAAAGATGGGAGTTTTTTTTGTTTTTTCAATTAATTAATTTATTTTTATTTTTGGTTGCCTTGGGTCTTTGTTGATGTGCAGGCTTTTCTCTAGTTGCGGTGAGCAGGGGCTACTCTTTGTTGCAGTGAGCGGGCTTCTCATTGTAGTGGCTTCTCTTGTTGCAGAGCATGGGCTCTAGGTGTGCAGGCTTCAGTAGTTGTGGCACTCGGGCTCAGTAGTTGTGGCTCTTGGGCTCTAGAGCTCATGCTCAGTAGTTGTGGCACATGGGCTTAGTTGCTCTGCAGCATGTGGGATCTTCCCGGACCAGGGCTTGAACCCGTGTCCCCTGCATTGGCAGGCGGATTCTTAACCACTCTACCACCAGGGAAGCCCAGATGGGAGTTTTTGTCTTCTCCCTCTGTGCTGAGCCCTAGGTTGATAACTACAGTAAGTCCCTGATAGCCTGTTAGGAAGTATTTCACTATTTTCTGTAGCCTTGTGGGCCTCTTGGACACAAGCCCCTTTGGTTGTCAGAGTTAGGTGTTTTAGGGGCCCATCTCTCAGGTAGAAATCTTAAAAGCTGTGGTTCTAGATTATGGATCTAAAACCTATGCTCCTCAGGGAGAAGCTTGGAGTTTTAAGTTCCCTCACAACTAGGTTAGGGGTGGGGTTCATTGAAAGAATGTGTCTCGCCCTTCCTACCCAACTGGATGTGGGTATTTCTTGTTTACCTGATGCACAGCAGTTGCTCAGGTAGTTTCTGGATTTCTTATAGAGATTGTTTATCCATGTGTGGCTGTATATTTGCTGTGTACATGGGACAAAGTGAGTTCAGGAGCCTCCAATGTTACCATCTTGGACTGGAACTCTAGGATGTCTTTCCATTTTTTTGTACCTTCTTTAAATTCTTTCATCTATATTTTGTAGTTTTCAGTGTACATATTTCACTTCCTTTATAAAGTTTATTCCTATTTTATTCTTTTTCTTGCTACCGTAAATGGGATGATTTTCCCAATTTCTTTTTCAGATAGCTCATTGTTGGTATAGAAATGCAAACAATTTTTGTATGTTAATTTTTTTTTATCCTGCTACTTTACTGAATTTATTAGTTCTAACAGTTTTTTCTTTGGGGGGGTGCTGGGGATTATTTAGGGTGTCTATATATAAGATCAAGTCACCTACAAACAAAGACAATTTTATACTTTCCTTTCTGATTTGGATGCCTTTTTATATCTTTTTCTTGCCTAATTGCTCTGGCTGGTATTTCCCGTACTAAGTTGAATAGAAGTGATAGGAGTGGGTATCTTTGTTATGTTCTTAAAACTGGAGGAAATGCTTTCAGCTTTACATTGCTAAGCATGATGTTAGTTTTAGGCTTTTCATATACAGCTTTTATTATCTCAAGACAGTATTCTTTTATTCCAAGTTGTTGAGAGTTTTTATCATGAAATGTTGTTATATTTTTTCAAATGCTTTTTCTGCATCTATTGAGTTGATTATGTGATTTTTATCCTGTTTTCTATTAATGTATTACAAAATTGATTTGTGTGTGTTGAATCAACATTGTATCTCAGGGATAAATTCTACTTAAAAGGTATGTGACCCTTTTAATGTGCTGTTGAATTTAGTTTACTGGTATTTTGTTAAGGAATTTTTGATCTATACTCATTCAGAATATTGACCTATAGTTTTTATTTCCTTGTGGTGTCTTTATATGGCTTTTATATCAGGGTCATGTTGGCCTCATGAAATGAGTTTGGAAGTGTTCTTTTAAAATTTTTGGAAGATTTTAAAAAAGATAGTCATTATTTCCTTTTTAAATGTTTGATAGAATTTACCCACAAAGCCATCGGATCCTGGAATATTCTTTGTTGGAAGATTTAGGATTACTTACTAGTTGTAAGTCTTTCAGATTTTCTAGTTATTCATGATTTAATCTTGGTAGGTTGTATGTTTCTAAGAATTTATCTATTCTAGGAGGTTATACAGTTTGTTGGCATAGTTGTTCAGAGTAGTCTTCTATAATCCCTTCTATTTCTATGACATCAGTTTTTTAAAAATCTGATCTTATTTATTTGAGTCATCTCTTTTTTTTTCTTAGTTAATCTAGCTAAAGAATGCACAATGGGGAAAGAATATTCTCATCAACAGAGTGTGTTGGAAAACTGGATATTCATGTGCAAAAAAATCTTTTTTGGACCCTCATCTTACACCATACACAAAATCAACACAATGGATTAAATGCTTAAACATAAGGCCTGAAACAGTAAAACTCCTAGAAGAAAACATAAGGGAACTATTTCATGGCATTGCTCCTGGCAATGATTTCATGTCTATGACACCAAAAGCACAGACAACTGAAGCAAAATATGTGTGATTGTATCAAGCTTAAAAATGCTTCTGCACAGAAAAATAAATCAGAATACAAAGCAAAGAGAGAAAATATTTGCAAAACATATATCTAATAAATGATTAGTTTGCAAAATATATGATGTACTTGTACAACTCAATAGCAGAAAAAAATCTAATAACCCAATTTTAAAAATGGGCAAAGGAACTGAAAAGACATTTTTCCAAGGAAGACCTACAAAAGGCCAATAGATATAATAAAAGATGGTCAATACAACTATTACTCAGGGAAATGCAGTCAGAACCACAATGTGATACGACTTCATCTGTTCATCTGTTAGGATGAATGTTGTCAAAAAAAAAAAAAAAGATAGTAAGAGTTGGTGAGGAATTGGAGATATTAGAACACTTGTAAACCTTTAATGGGAATACAAAATGGTACAGCCACTGTGAAAAACACTATGTAGGTTCTCCAAAAATTTAAAAATAAAACTACCTTATGAAACAGCAATCCCAATTCAGGTTCTAAAGGAATTAATCAGGATCTCTCAGAGATATTAACAGCCCCATGTTCATTGCAGCACTACTCAAAATAGCCAAGTTGTGGAAACAGCCTATGTTTCCATCAGTGGATAAATGGATAAGGAAAATGTAAAATTATACACACACACACATATACTAAAATATTTTTTACCCTTAAAAAAGGAAATCCTGCAATATGTGGCAATATGCATGGACAAGGAAGATATTATGCTAAGCAAAATAAGCTAGTCACAGAAGAACAAACACTGTATGATTCCACTTATGTGAAGTATCTAAAATAGTCAAATTTATAAATACAGTGGTAATTGTCAAGGACTGGGGGAAATGGGACACGGGGTCTTGCTATTCATGGGCATAAAGTTTCAGTTATGCAACATGAATAAATTCTAGAGATCTCCTATGCAACATTTTGCATATAGTTAACAGATTTTTAAGTGCACAATACAGTATTGTTAAGATGGTACTTTCATGTTGTGTTTTTATACCACAATAAAAAATTTACATAGAGAATGTATATAGACACTGATACACATACACACATACACATGTACAACTGGTGAAATCAGACTAAGGTCATCGAATTGTATCACCATCAATTTCAGTTTTTAACTATTTAGGATAATTTTGCTCTATGGATCTAAATACTCTAATATCAGAATGTGTTCACCATAAATTTTAAAAATATACATATGTATATATCCACATATTCATATAAGTGTGTGTGTATGTGTGTGTGTAGGTGTATATCATGAAATTGTTCCTTCATATGGGCCATTTTACATATGCCACTTACAAGCTAGAAGCATGGTTCTGATTATGTCACTCTTGGATTTGTAAACATTTAATCTTTTACTAAAGTCCAATTTTAAAAATCTGTCTTTAGGGTAATTCTGTCTTAAGCTGACCTAACAAGACTCTTGCTGAGGGCAGGCAAGGTTGATAAGATACTGAGAGTGAGAGGATGACGAATTTGATCATATGTATCAAGGTTGGGGGCTTTTAGCTACATTGACCTGGCAGAATTATAGCTAAAACTGGGTTAACAGGCCAAAGACAGAAGTCAAGGGTGAGGTCTAGTCAAAAAGAGGATTCTGACTAAAAGGTTAGTTAAGGAGAGAATTTTTGTCAACTCTGTGATGGATGTTTTTGTGCCAAGTTTATTAGGAAGAGCTTTTGTAATCGATCCCTGTGGATGAAGAGGAAGAAGCAGAATTGGGAAGAGAAAGAAGATACCATCACGTGAAGGACTCAGCTCTTCACCTGCAAAGATTTGAAGGCCTGCATATGATTTCAGAATTTTCCTGGATATGGAATGAGGGGGGCCAGGCCTTTACACCCTCACCTCTACTAATCTTGGATTCAGGCCATTCCCATAATGGGTCACGATTTGAGTAAGGCAGCCCTTTTCTTCAGATCCCACACAGGGCTGCCAACCAGCAGGACTCTTAGTACCTGGGGAAAACCATCCTCAGCCCAGGGAGATTAGAAGATCACAGAATACCATCCACTTCAGCTAAAGCCCAAGGTGCTCCAGTTATTTCCTTCCTTAGGACTGAGAATTAAGGACAGTGCAACATAGAGAGAGCAGCCTCTCTGATGACTGGGCTATTAGTAGTTGAACTGAGGAGTTAGCCACATTTTCCACCTCATTGCTTAGGGGAAAAAAAACTTCCATTAACCAGAATAAAGAATTAAACAAATGTGAAGAGAGAAAAGAGTCAAGAGATAAAGTGAAGGTCTTGAATCTGTTCAGTTTTTTGGGGGGTGTAAGGGGAAGAAAATATCCATTGTTTTGTGATAAATCTTTATGTCCTAAAGATGAAATTTGCTTTTTATACCCTTTAGTTTACAGGAGATTCTGTTACCTTCATGTAAAAGACTTCTAATTAATACAGACAATTAAATTAGCTCTGTTACTTGTTAACTGTAGAGATGGGTATATTATTTAGATATTTTAAGCTTGAGTTTCTTATGTGTAAAATAATGATAACTACTTGAAGGGCAAATAAAATTAAATATAAGAGCTAAATTCTCCCTATTGAAAATAAGGCAGGGACTCCTGTTTTCCCTTTTCTTTTTTTTTTTTTTCAGTATGCGGGCCTTTCACTGTTGTGGCCTTTCCCGTTGCGGAGCACAGGCTCCGGATGCGCAGGCTCAGCGGCCATGGCTCACGGGCCCAGCTGCTCTGCGGAATGTAGGATTTTCCTGGATCCGGGCATGAACCCGTGACCCCTGCATCGGCAGGCGGACCCTCAACCACTGCGCCACCAGGGAAGCCCTGTTTTCCCTTTTCTTAAAAGCACTTAAAAGCACATTTTTTTAAAAGCACTTAAAACAAAACTTGTAATTTAAGGTCTTTCTCTGGCTCTTTGAAATGTATGATAGTTTAAAAGCTTGATAAGCCTCTTGCCAGCTTTAAGACCCAGGAAGGCCTTTCAGAAGGACCTGGTTCCCATCTGTTCGAAATGTAATCATCAAGAAAGATAGTGCTCAAATAAATGAAATAGAAACAAAGAAAACAATAGCAAAGATCAATCAAATTAAAGCTGGTTCTTTGAGAAGATAAACAAAATTGATAACCCATTAGCCAGACTAATCAAGAAAAAAAAGAGAGATTATCAAATCAATAAAATTAGAAATGAAAAAGAAGTTACAACAGACATCCCAGAAATACAAAGCATCCCAAGAGACTACTGCAAGCAACTCTATGCAAATAAAATGAACAGCCTGGAAGAAATGGACAAATTCTTAGAAAGGTATAACCTTCTAAGACTGAACCAGGAAGAAATAGAAAATATGAACAGAACAATCATAAGTAATGAAATTGAAACTGTGATTAAAAATTTTCCAACAAACAAAAGTCCAAGACCAGATGGGTTCACAGGTGACTTCTATCAAACATTTAGAGAAGGGCTAACACTGATCCTTCTCAAGCTCTTCCAAAAAATTGCAAAGGAAGGAACACTCCCAAACTCATTCTATGAGGCCACTATCACCCTGATAACAAAACCAGACAAAGATACTACAAAAAAATAAAATTACAGACCAATATCAATGATGAATATAGATGCAAAAATCCTCAACAATATACTAGCAAACAGTATCCAACAACACATTAAAAGATCACACACCATGATCAAGTGGGATTTATACCAGGGATGCAAGGATTCTTCAATATACGCAAATCAATCAATGCGATACACCACATTAACAAACTGAAGAAGAAAAACCATATGATCCTCTCAATAGATGCAGAAAAAGCTTTCAACAAAATTCAACACCCATTTATGATAAAAACCCTCCAGAAAGTAGGCATTGAGGGAACTTACCTCAACAGAATAAAGGCCATATATGACAAACCCACAGCCGCTATCATCCTCAATGTTAAAAAACTGAAACCATTTCCTCTAAGATCAGGAATAAGAAAAGTTTGCCCACTCTCACCACTATTATTCAACATAGTTTTGGGAGTGCTGGGAAAACAGTTTTAAATGGAGCTGGGAAAACTGGACAGCTGCATGTAAAAGAATGAAATTAGAACACTCCCTAACACCATACACAGAAATAAACTCAAAATGGATTAGAGACCTAAATGCAAGACTGGACACTATAAAACTCTTAGAGGAAAACATAGGAAGAACACTCTTTGACATAAATCACAGCAAGCTCTTTTTTGATCCACCTCCTAGAGTAATGGAAATAAAAACAAAAATAAACAAATGGGACCTAATGAAATTAAAATCTTCTGCACAGCAAAGGAAACCATAAACAAGATGAAAAGACACCCCTCAGAATGGGAGAAAATAATTGCAAATGAATCAATGGACAAAGGATTAATCTCCAAAATATATAAACAGTTCATGCAGCTCAATATTAAAAAAACAAACAACCCAATACAAAAATAGTCAGAAGACCTAAATAGACATTTCTCTAAAGAAAACATACAGATGGGCAAGAAGCACATGAAAACCTGCTCAACATCACTAATTATTAGAGAAATGCAAATCAAAACTACAATGAGATATCACCTCACACCAGTTAGAATGGGCATCATAAGAAAATCTATAAACAACAAATGCTGGAGAGGGTGTGGAGAAAAGGGCACCCTCTTACACTGTTGGTGGGAATGTAAATTGATACAGCCACTATGGAGAACAGTATGGAGGTTCCTTAAAAAAACTAAAAATAGAATTACCATATGACCCAGCAATCCCACTACTCGCATATACCCAGAGAAAACCACAACTCAGAAAGACACATGCACCCCAATGTTCATTGCAGGACTATTTACAATAGCCAGGTCTTGAAAGCAACCTAAATGCCCATTGACAGATGAATGGATAAAGAAGATGTGGTACATATATACAATGGAATATTACTCAGCCATAAAATGGAATGAAATTGGGTCATTTGTAGAGACATGGATGGATCTAGAGAGTGTCATACAGAGTGAAGTAAATCAGAAATAGAAAAACAAATATCGTATATTAACACATGTATGTGGAACCTAGAAAAATGGTACAGATGAACCAAATTGCAGGGCAGAAATTGAGACACAGATGTAGAGAACAAACGTATGGACACCAAGGAGGGAAAATGGTGGGGAGTGTGGGTGGTGGTGTGATGAATTGGGAGATTGGGATTGACATGTATACACTGAAGTGTATAAAACAGGTGACTAATAAGAACGTGCTGTATAAAAAAATTTTTTTTAATTAAAAAAAAAGAAAGATAGTGTTCTTATCTTAGTCTATCTAAGAGGTTGAGATTTCATCCTATCTTTACAGTCTCTTAGCAGATTGCCTGTGATGCATATTACATTCTGGATTCATGCTTATTCAAAAATAAAATTGTTTTCCCTCCACCTTTGTTGGTAGGTTTTCTGGGTTTTGAGTTTTGTTTTTTTTTTTAATTCTATTTCTCCAACACTATACAACTCTCATAATATTTTTGTTTGTTGTAGATTATGTAAGTAATTATATCATTATTAATATTATTTCTCCTAAATCTCATTTTGAGAGAAATTTGAGTTTCTGACGTGTTTTTTAATTTCTAAGTATTCATTCTAGTGCTTATAACTGCTGCTTATGTATTTACTGAATGAATAAATACATATATTTCTTCTGAGAAGTTCAGAGCTGTAGTGGTATTGATCTTTGTTCTGTCTCTCTAGGTTAGAAAATAACAAGTGATAGTGAAATATCTAGTAAATTAATCACTGAAAATATAGTAAAATATTGGGCATTAAAACACATTGATGCTATGCACATAGGTATATATTTTATTCACCTTCGTATCAGCAAATCAGAAAGTTAAACTGGGTAAGTACATGTGAATTAAAGCTTATGTCAACTCATGTGAATCTTGATATGTTCTAAGTCCCCATAGGCTGGATTTATATATTCTTCAAAATATGTGAAATGTACAAGTAAATTAATATTGCACAATCATTTAAACTAATATTTTCAAATATAGAACATTCTTTATCATTTATTTTAATGAGTCATAAGAACACAATATTTTCATATTTTTCCCCAGAGTCAGTAAATATATCAACTTCTTAATGTAGCTAAAAGCTAGAACTCACATGGGCTTTTTTTATATTTAAATTTTTAATTTAAAACTGTGGGTTTTTTTTATGCATTTTTATTATCTATTATATTTCTAAATAATGTTTTATTGAAGCATAGTAGATATATAGTAGTATATTTGTTTCAGGTGTATAACTTAGTGATTCAATTTTTTTATAGATTATACTCCATTTAAAGTTATTAAAAAATAATGGCTATGTTTCCCTGTGCTGCACAGTATACCCTTGATGCTTATTTATTTTCTATATAGTAGTTTGTATCTCTTAATCCCATACCCCTATGTTTACCCTTCCCTCTTCCCTCTCCCCACTGTTAATCACTAGTTTGTTCCCTGTATCTATGACTCTGTTTTGTTATATACATTCATTTGTCTTATTTTTTAAATTCTAAATACAAGTGATAACACAGAGTTTTGTCTTTTTCTGACATTTCACTCAGCATAATATGCTCTAGGTCCATCCACATAGTTGCAAATGGCAGAATTTCATTCTTTTTATTTTGTGGCTGAGTAATATCTGATTGTGTGTGTGTGTGTGTGTGTGTGTGTGTGTATAACATCATCTTTTTCCATATCTGATGATGGACACTTAAGTTGCTTCCATTACTTGGCAATTGTAAATAATGCTGCTATGAACGTTGTGGTGCATGTGTCTTTTTGAATTAGTGTTTTGTTTTCTTTGGGTGTATACCCAGCAGTGAAATTGCTGGATCATATGGTAGTTCTATTTTTAGTTTTGTCAGGAACTTTCCATAGTGGCTGCACCAATTTACATTCCCACCAACAGTGTATGAAGGTTTCCTTTTCACCACATGCACTTCAGTGTTTCTTGTTTGTGGTCTTCTTAATGATTACCATTCTGACAGATGTGAGGTGATAGCTCATTGTGGTTTTGATTTGCATTTCTCTGATAATTAGTGACGTTGAGCTTTTTTTCATGTGCCGTTGACCATCTATATATCTTCTTTGGAAACATGTGAAGCCTTCTGCCCATTTTTAAATTGGGTTGTTTGTTTTTTCAATACTGAATTGTATGAGCTGTTTATATATTTTGGATATTAACCCCTTATTGATCATATCATTTTCTCCCACTCAGTAGGTTGTCTTTTTATTTTGTCAATTGTTTCCTTTGCTGTGAAAAAAAAAAAAGTTTTAGGTCCCATTTGTTTATTTTTGCTTTTGTTTATTATTTGTTTTGCCTTAGGAGACAAATCTAAAAAATACTGCTGCAATTTATGTCAAAGAGTGTTCTGCTTATGTTCTCTCCTAGTTTTATAGGTTCATGTATTATATTTAGGCCTTTAATCCATTTTGAGTTTATTTTTGTATATGATGTGAGAAATTGTTCTAGTTTCTTTTATAAGTAGCTATCTTATAAGTAGCTGTCCAGTTTTCCCAGCACCACTTGTTGAAGAGACTGTCTTTTCTCCATTGTATATCCTTACCACCTTTGTTGTAAATTAATTGACCATAGGTATGTGGTTTCACTTGTGGGCTCTCTATTCTGTTCCATTAATCTATATGTCTTGTGTGTGTGTGTGTGTGTGTGTGTGTGTGTGTGTGTGTGTGCCAGTACCATGCTATTTTGATTATTTTAGTTTTGTGGAATAGTCTAAAGTTAGGGAGCATGATACCTCCAGCTTTCTTCTTTTTTCTCAAGACTGCTTTGGCAATTTGGGGTCTTTTGTGGTTCCATATAAATTTCAGTTGTCACTTTTCTGTGAAAAGTGTAATGGGTGTTTTGATAGGTATTGCATTAAATCTGTAGATTGCTTTGGGTACCATGGACATTTTGACAATATTAATTCTTCCAAACCAAGAATTCAGGATATCTTTCCATTTTTTGTATCATCTTCAATTTCCTTTGTCAATGTTTTATAGTTTTCAGAATATAGGACTTTGCCTTCTTGGTTAAGTTTATTTCTAGGTATTTTATTCTTTTTGATGTGATTTTAAATGGGATTGTTTTCTTTCTTTCTCTTTCTGATAGTTAATTAATAGTGTATAGAAAAGCAACAGATTTCTGCATATTAATCTTGTATCCTTCAAATTTATTGAATTCATTTAGTGTAATAGTATCTTGGTGGAGACTTTAGAGTTTTCTCTATATATAGTATCAAGTCATCTACAAACAGTGACAAGTTTACTTCTTCCCTTCCCATTTGGATTCCTTTTATTGCTTTAGCTTATCTGAGTGATGTGCATAGGACTTCCAATTTTATGTTAAGTGGAAGTAACAAGAGTGGACATCATTGTCTTGCTCTTGAATTAAGAGGAAAGTTTTTCAGCTTTTCATTGTTGAGTATAATGTTAGCTGTGGGTTTGTCATAAATGGATTTTATTATGATGAGATATTTTCCATCTATACCCACTTTAATAAGGGTTTTTATCATGAATGGATGTTGAATATTTTTAATGCTTTTTCTGTTTCTACTGAGATGATGATGTGATTTTTATCCTTCCTTTTGTTAATGTGCTGTATTACATTGATTTGTGAGTATTGAACCATCCTTGCATCCCTGGAATCAATCCCACTTGATCATGGTGCATGATATTTTTATATATTGTTGAATTCAGTTTGGTAATATTTTGTTGAGGATTTTTGCATCCATATTCATCAGAAATATTGGCCTGTACTTTTCTTTCTTTGTGGTGTTCTTGTCTGGTTTTGGTATCAAGGTAATGGTGGCCTTATAGGATGAATTAAATTCCATCTTAAATTTGTTTGAATATTTTGAGAAGCATAGGTACAAGCTCTTCTTATATGTTTAGTAGAATTTCTCTGTGAAGCCATCAGGTCCTGAACTTTTGCTTACTGGGAGTTTTTTGATTACATATTCAATTTCACTATTAGTGGATTAGTCTATTCAAATTGTCTGTTTCTTCCTGATTCAGTCTTGTAAGATTGTATGTTTCTAGAGTTTTTTCCTTTTCTTCTAGGTTATCCAATTTGTTGGCATATAATTGTTTGTAGTATTCTCTTATGACTTTTTTGTTTCTCAGTGATATTGGTTGTTTCTCCTCTTTCAATTCTTATTTTGTTTATTTGGGTCCTTTCTCTTTTTATTTTGATAGCCTGGCTAAAGGCTTATCAATTTTGTTTATCTTTTCAAAAAATCAGGTCTTCATTTTATTGATCTTTTCTATTTTTTTTTATTTTTTCATTTCCATTTTATTTATTTCCTCTCTGATTTTTATTATTTCCTTCTTTTCGCCGACTTTGGGCTTTCTTTGTTCTTCTTTTTAAAATTTATTTAGATGGTAGTTTAGATTGTTTATTTGAGATTTTTCTTATTTCTTGGGGTAAACCTGTATTCCTATAAACTCATTCTTAGAACTGCTTTTACTCTGTTCCATAGATTTGGGAAAGCTGTGTTTGCATTTTCATTTGTCTCAGTTTATTTTCTGGTTTCTTCATTGACCCTTTTTTTTTTTTTTTTGTAGCATGTTATTTAGTCTCCATGTGTTTGTGTTTTTCCCAATTTTTCTTCCCATAATTGATTTCTGGTTTCATACTGTTGTGGTCAAAAAATTGCTTGATGTAGTTTCTATCCTCTTAAATTTGTTGAGACTTGTTTTGTGGCCTAACATGTCATCTGTCCTGGAGAATGTTATATGTGCACTTGAAAAGAATGTTGCTGTTTTTGGTTGAAAGGTCCTATAGATTTCCGTTAAGGCCAACTGACCTAATGTGTCATTTAAGACCACTGTTTTCTTATTGATTTTCTGTCTGAATAATCTGTCTATTGATGTAAGTGGGGTGTTAAAGTCCCTTAATATTATTGTACTATTATCAATTTATCATTTTATGTCTGATAATATTTGCTTTATATATTTAGGTGCTCCTGTATTAGGTGCATATATGTTAATGAGTGTTATATCCTCTTTTTGTATTGATTCCTTTATCATTATATAATGCCATTCTTTTTCTTTCGTTATAGACTTTGTTTTAAAGTATATTTTGTCTGATATGAGTATTGCCACCCCCATTTACTTGTCATTTCTACTTGCATGAAATATCTTTTTCCATCACTTAGGCATTGGTTTTCAACTTTGATAGGGCAAATTGTCTTTGTAATTTTCACTGGATACTTAGACTTGGCACTGAGAATAGCGTACTGAATATATAGTAAAACTGATGCTTTTAACTAGACACACATCATCTCTGCCTTATACATTCCCAGAAAATATATTTTAAGGAGAGTGGTGAGGCACATTATTAAATATTTGCTTTTACTTCATTTATTGCAGTATACGATGTGAGGTATATTTAAGCATCTATACATATATTTCTGCTAATATTCATTTACTAAAGAACTGAGAAAATTGATACAAGTGTTTTTACCTAGAGCAAAGTACTCTGGAGAGCATCAGGGCCAATTCTTTCCTAATATTATATGTTATTGGAAATCATATAACAACATTAAAATATGACTACTCTTGCTTTTCATATGTATTATTATTTTAAATCTTCTCACCTTTTACTACTTTGGAGATCTAAAACAAAAATCTTTCAAGGTAAACCAACTTAGTAGTCATAGTTTTCTAAAAGTCTTAGGGTTTGCACCTACATAAATTATGGGCTTGGAATTATAATAATGTATCAATATAAGTTTATCAGTTGTAAAAAGTATACAACTCTGGTAGGGGACCTTGACAATGGGGAGGCTATGCATGTGAGGGGGAATGGGTATATGGTAAGTTGCTGTACTTCACCTCAGTTTTGATGCAAACCTAACGCTGATCTAAAAAATACTTTATTAAAAAATAGGAGTGGGTATTTTAGTTATCACATTTGGAATCAGTTTATTTTCAATAACAGTAATAAAATCCTGAGGGCATAGCTGATTGTAAAGATAATACGAAAAGTGCTAAAATACCTTTAAATACCTTGATGACTTTTGAAATGCTAATGACAACCCCTTCTGTTACCTTGGAATTAATTCTTACTAAATTTTACATTCAGCTATATAAAGCAACCATCTGGGAACACAAAATATGAAACCAAAATGATGCAAACTGTGAAAACAGCTTTATTCTCTATTCTGTGCTTCAACTTTTTTCTACATAGTGGGAGAAAAGGTAGATTCAATCTTACCCATCCTTACAAAAATAGCATATTATCATGTTAATAAACTTCACAGAAAGCTAGAGATACAATCCATTCTATTTCTTTACTATCTCTGTAAAATCTCAGAGAAAGAGTGTTATCTCTGGGGTTGCTAGTATCGACTCCAAGATATTTTTCACCTGAAGCTTTGATATTGATTTATAGTAAGTTTTAAGTCTCTAAAGACCTGGAGTGATACTGACAAGTCTATAAATAGGGAAGTTAAAAATAGTCCTGATTTTATTATCTAATTGGGAAATTTTTATATGTTTGACCTAAAATAGAGCACCAGATATGTCAGCAGCAAAGATGGGTTTATTCAGGATCAGCAGAGATTTGCAATTTGGGATCTGCTACCATTATGAGCCACATGCAAATCCCTGTGAGGCAAGGGAAGAAGAACTCTTATAGAGGGGAAAGGAAGTTGTGAGGGCTACAGTAAATAAAGTGTACATGGCTTTTCATTGGCTGAGTCCTTGCCAAACAGAAGAGTCTTTCTTCTTCCTGTTGGGCTCTGCTGTTCACAGGGTGTGAGAGCTCCCCTTCTGGTCTTCCAGCTCTACTTAATTGCGGTTTTTTGCTTATTTTTTACATATCCAACATTATTGCTTTTATTATTATAAAAATTCTCTTTATTAGAAAAAAATTCTAAATAAATTTGGAAATATTGTTAAGATTTATTTTTAAGGTTCCATTTCTTATGTATATTTAAAAATTCTAGGCATTTAAGCATACGTTTGATAATATTTTGCAAGGCAGGATAGATGATATTGTAAGTTTTGAGTTGGGTCAATCTGATCTCAAATATTGTTCCAAAAATATTAGATTTTTACCCTTTTATCAGTTTTTTCAAAAATAAATTTTGGACCTTGTATTAGAGTTCTTCAGAGAACCTGAGAATCAATCAATCTATCTATCTATCTATCTATCTATCTATCTATCTATCTATCTATCTATCTATCATCTATCTATAACTCATAATGTCAAGTAGCATTATATAGAAAGATCACAGTTACTAAAATAAAATAAAGTTTGAAAAATACCAGTATTCTCACAGATTCAATAAATGTTTTTGACTTTTATAATGGTCTTTAGCTTTTTTATATTTATATATTTATCTGTAATAGAGAGACATTAATAACGGATAGGAAATTTTGAATACTTTAATTGTGCCAAAATTGTTTCAAAGTTGTGCAAAAAGTACACTTACTCATTTGATTCTCACAACAGCCTGCGAGGTATGTACTATGGTTTCCAGTTTTACAAATAAAGAAACTGAAGCACAGAGAGATTAAATATCTTGCCCAATGCCACACAGCTTTTAAGTGGCAAAACTAGGACTGGAACTAAAATACTCTGAAGGCAGTGCCCAAATATAAATTACTAAGCTTTATTGCTTCTCTGTAATATATGCTCTAGTACTTCCTTATAGTTATATGACAATGTTGTATTGTGGTAACTGTACTCTTTTGTCTAGTAACATACGTTAAAAAATATAGAAATAAGTGAAAATGCAGTCTGTTTTTAAGGCATTTTAATACTAGTGGAAAAACACATATAAAATGGGATAATTATTATACAGTATACAGTGAAAACACACAAAAGGGACACACTCTCTGTGTCCAGGTGTCCAGCAGTCAAGCAGTTCCTAAGCAGCAACTTTGTGGAAGCCGCTGGCTTGCCACACTTGCATAGATTTGGCTTATAAGGGACAAGATGCCCAAATGGATTTATATAGTTTATTACTTATGGAACAGCAGGCAGCATGAGGTCTTTGTCTGCATTGTTTTCCAAGCCCCCAAGTTCCAATGGGACAATGTAGAGGCAGACTCAGATGGATTCTGTGCACACTATAGGTCTGTGTCACAACTGAGGATCACTGAGCTTAGGAAATCCCAAATCTCATAAGGGGTCTTCTGGGAAACTTTTGAACCCTCCCTTCTGGAAAGACATTATCTTCACTTTTCTAGATTATAAGCAAGCCTTCAGAGAGGGGAAGGGAGAGTTCTTTACCTTTACCAACCTTGAATATTTCTAAGAATGGAGTTGTTCTCTTTCTGGAATTTAGATAAGCCTGAGCAAATTGACTGTTAATTCCTAGTTGTACAGAAATGTGAGAGATTTGTAGAGAATTATATCTCAAAGTAGGACAATTCTGGACAGGCTTTACAGAAGAAATAAGAGCTAAAACTTGAGGCTTATGAAAGAAGATGAAAGGTACACGCATTCCATCAAAAACATAGAGACAGCAATAATTTTGATATGACTGGAATATAGATACAATGCCTTGGCAGATTATGTTGAAAAGACATCCAGCCATAGCATTTTAGGGCACACTAAAGAGACTAAATAGTTTAGAATTGATCCTGAGATTGATAGAGGGAATTTGAGTGTTTCTATAATACATAAAGACATAGGTAGAATTGCTTTAAAGAATGTAACTCTTTGGAACTATGACTTGCAGGAGGAAGTTCAGAGCTAATTTTGCCATTTCTACTTTGACCAAAACATAAGCAAACCTTATCCCAAAGTAAACCCTTCAGGTCACATATTCTTTACTCTCATCTTTGTATTCCCCTATTCTTACTTTTTTTTCTGATCCAAGTTACTACTTCCTTTATTCTCCTAAATTTTTATTCTATATGCTACAAGCCCTGTGTTTAATAAGAATTCAAATTTTCCATACCCCAGTCACTCCCAAGGGTCCTTTTCTGCACATGGCTCTCATTTCTCCCTCAATCTTCTCAGGGGTGACTATGATTTCTCACACAGGACCAGGAAATAGAGACTATATTCATCCAGTTCCCAGTGCTGTCTTCATATTACATATCTCATGTTCTTATAAAATTTTTTCTCATTCTTGGCATATGAAGCTTGATTATCTACTTTGACTGTTGCAATGTATAAATTTTTACATATATATGGAAATTTTTGATATATAGTAAAATTGTACTTCTGTATCTCAGGTTGTGATATTGTCCTTGTTGATTTGTGTGTCCTTACAGAAACTCCTGAAGCATTGGCAAATTCCATTTTTTTACTTCTTTAAATCCAAAACATTTCAGTTATACTTCATTCCAGCTACTCAAACTCACAGTCATATTATCCAACATAACAGTACCAGCAGTTACTTCATCTCCAGAGTAAGACTGTCTACAACCACTTTGTTACCAATCTATTTTAATTGTGCTTATTATTTCATCATCCTTCAACCACCACTTACTTGATGTCTTGATTTCCTATCAATGAAAAGTGCCCTCCTTATCTTCAACTTCTTCTCTATGTAGACTAAGCTTAAAGTACATAAATTCAATTTTGATGATGTAAATGCCCCAACTCTATTGTTCCCTTACCCTTTCTCACATCTGCTGAGAAAACACAATTATAAGTTTATCAACTGTTTGTCTTTTCCTATCCAGGTCTCTGAGTACTAAAGAAAATTATCCAAGCAAGTACATCAGGGACAACTTCAATTCATTGTGATAAATCTCATCTAGGTCCCAATCAGTAATTTACAGAAACATTGATATTTAATTAAAAAGCTCCATGGGATGTTATCTCTGAGGCCTTTGAACTAAGTCTAGCAAAATATCCATGAGATTCAGCAAATATCCTTTAATCCATTGAGTATTTGCAAATTGGAATAAGAGGGATTATCCCTTATGAAAAGCACAACTCAATACAATATAGTTCTTGAATATTTGCATATTTATAGAGATAGTAAGAGCTAATATTAATAATAATCATTAAAACAACTTGGGTGGTGGATATTTAAACATCAAAACCAGGTGTTTCACAAAGTGCTACCAATACAAATTTTATTATTTCAAATAGATTTATCTTGTTCTTTAGTATCTCTGGACATGGAAATTCTCAGTCCAGTACTTAATATTTATTCCTTGATGCAAAATTTACTTATTTTAGATGTATTTTCTTTGAAGTACAATTCTCAAGTATGTTTTGTTTTCTTTGCGTGTGTGTGTGTTTCAGACCTGGTTTTATATTCATATACAATGGTATACAGATTTAATTTATTGTACTTATCACTAAGACCTTTAAGATTATCATCACATGCCAGAAATGGCCACATTTTTCTTTTGTTGAGTGTAAGATACTAGAGGGCAGGATATGTGTTGAAAATATTCTTTGATGGCCTTGCATTAACAGAAGACTATTTAATGACCTTTCAAAAATGGTGATAATTTAAATATATCTAAAAAAATTCTGACCTTGCTGTTATGCCCTTCTTACACTCCTCTCACACATGAATACACAAACAAGCAATCTTTCTGTACAACAAAAATTCGTTAGTGTGCCAGCATAATACAATATTAGTGCTTAAACAAAACTAGGGAAAAAGAAAGTCTACTCTTTATTTTTTTTGGAGACTAGATTATTTGTTTCTGTCTTTCTAAGTTTCTGTTCCATTCTACTTTCTCTCTCTCATTGCTCTGACTTGCCAATGGTACCAGTGTAGACCTTAATGTTACATACTCTGACAAGTCCAGTGCCTAACTATTTAGTCAATTTAGCTTCATATTTCTCCTATTTCAAATTTACAAAAAGGAAAAGTATGCTTGTTTGACTTCCTTAATATATTGACCTTCACTAGACAAGTGTCTCCTTTTGGTCCAATAACACTCAGAAATCAGTTTTCATCTTAGCATTCTATATTTTCAAACTTTTCAAAAAACCTTTATTTTTTTGCCTTCTAATTAGTATGAATTAATGAGGTTCTTGCTGTAAAATTCATTCCAATTTTCTCCCTAATCAGAATTCACTCTTGCCTGCTATGATGGTGTGGTTTGGTTGATTGAATATTATGTTCTCTGTGGTTTCTCCACTCACAGGTCAATTAACTCCTTTGCTTCAACTCCTTTGTTTGGAAATGGCTCTCTTATTGCTTGTAATTCAGCTTTCTCACAGGAGTGCTATGAAGTATAATGAAGAAGGAACTAACACGAACAAATTGAAGTTGAATGAACTGAGGATTCAAGGACCTATGATTTGCACCTGGTCTTGTTAGTTAAGAAACACTGTAAATTAAACAACTTTTCTACATCTAAATTGTTCTTGCTTAAAATATTGGAAGGAATTTTTCTGTTATTGTTGGAAAAACTTAAGTACCACCTGTGAGAAAATAAGTAAAAAAGGGAAATAATAGCCAAAAGCAAAAGTAAAGAATATTTAAATTGAGACACTGAAAGATGATGATTTTGGAAAGAAAAAGAAAAAGAGTGAAGTGGAGAAGTTGAGAAGGAACATCAGCAAATCCTCCTTTTCAAGAGGGAGAGATCTGGGACTCATTTCTCCTGAGGTAGTTGTAGGCACATTACAGTAAAAGTTCAAACTAAGAAGTAAGGTATGGAAAGAGCTGGCAGTGTGAGTGTGTGAAAAGGTAGAATAGAATAAGTAGAAAGTTGATCTTTCTTGCAATAGCTTTGCTACCTGTGAATTTTCTTCTAACCAAAGAGGTGAAAAAGATGGGTTGAGAAATAAAAATACCCATACAGAGAAAACATACAAGTCACAAGAACATCTAAAGGCCACATTCAGAGGAAAAAGTAATGAGTGGACCTTTGGGTCATTTGAAGGATATTAATAGTGCCTCTCACAGGTGCTTAGGTATGGGAGAACATGCTGAAAATTCTAGAAATGTATGGATATATTTAAAATACATATTGGAAGAAACATGATTGAATTCAAGAAATACAGGATTTTGTTTTTCTTTATATTCCAGACACTATCTGCATTGGCTTAATATCAATATTATCAAGCAGGGCAAGTGTAAAGTGTCTTAACCTATTTAGAATTTTGTCATTTCCTCAGATGACAACTTCCTATTTAAAGAGACCAACTTCATTGCTATTCATGAGATTTCCAATGTGATTGTTGGAATATGAAATAAGGTTGAATATAATAAGAAAGGTATTAATACCTCATTATTAATTATCTTTTATTTGGAGTAAAGAACACCTGTCACAAGTATATTTAGTGGCATGACATCAGCCATAAATACATAAAAAGTCAAATGAATGTGACTCATAGTTACCTATAGACCTGTGTCCAAGGAAGACTACACTAGAGATTTTTATATCAGCATATATTTGTAGCTGTAAAAAATAGAGAAAACTCCCGGGCTTCCCTGGTGGCACAGTGGTTGAGAGTCCGTCCGTCAATGCAGGGGACACGGGTTCGTGCCCTGGTCCGGGAAGATCCCACATGCCGCAGAGCGGCTGGGCCTGTGAGCCATGGCCACTGAGCCTGCACATCCGGAGCCTGTGCTCCGCAACGGGAGAGGCCACAACAGTGAGAGCCCAGCATACCACAAAAAAAAAAAAAAAAAAAAAAAAAAATAGAGAAAACTGACATATGATCACTAAATCTTAGGTCAATTTGAAAGTCATAGATTTGTATCAAAATTCATCAAAAGCACTACTCAAATATGAATAAATAAGAAATATTTTATTCTTAAAAATCCACTCCTTAAAAAACCCTGAGGTTTGTTTCTGTTAAGTAGGGAGGAAATTAGCTTCAATTTAATGTTATTATTTGGTAATATTACCAGTACAGAAATTTTAAACTAATGTACTTATTAAAATTTCATTTGGCAACTACTCAGTGAAATGTATCCTTCTCTTATACTCTTATCTTTCACACTTCTAAGTGTTTTCTATTTTCCTGATTCCTCCTGACCCTTAACCCCCAAATGGATTCTTTCAATGAGGATAATAAAACAGTAAAAGAAACTTCTTAAGTACATGATGGCTCATGAGTAGCATAAGGATCTTGCATGGCTTTTCAAGGCCATTACTTTGCTTCTCCAACTGCTGGGGTGGTTACCTACCGTTTCCATGCTGATGATAATGGCTACAGAGATACATATCTTATCTTCTCTGTATATACTTAACATTGCTTTCTCAGGTGACTGCCTGGCAAGCCCTAAAACTCTTCCTTCTTGGCTAATGTCTTGTTCCCTGCCATTGAACTACCAGGAATTGTTTCTAATTTCTCTCTCTGAGCCATGGGGGACCAGAATGGTGGTGTTCCTTCAAACTTAGCAAGCCTCTTACATTCTGAAATATCTATAGGAAGAATGAGCAAGTGCTTGTTCATTACTCCTAAATTCCAGGGATATTTCTGTGAATCACTATTCTTATCACCAGACAGAAAAACACATTCAAGGAGAAACTATTTAAAAAACCCCAAAACTCTAATACCCAGAAATTTTACTGTATCTATTGTGATGGATAGCTTCAGAGGTGGTTCCCAAAATTCCTACCTCCTGGTGTTCATGTTCTTGTGAAATTCCCTAACCTTGAGCATCAAGAGGACCTGTGAATGGCTTTTAATAGAATACAGCAAAGGAGAGGGAATGTATGTGATGATGTGTACTTGATTACAGTACATGAAGTTGTCACCCATCTTACAAGGAAACTCCTTCTATCTCACCAGCTTTGAAGAAGCAAACTAACCTGCTGTCAGCATCCATATGGAGAAGGTCATATGGCAATAAACTGAGGGTAGCCTGTGACCAACAGCCAGGAAGAAAGAAAGATCTTTGCCCAGCAAGGAGTGGCTCTTTCCAAAATCATACCTCAGATGAGACTCTAGCCCTGGTGGACATGTTGATTGCAAGTTTGTGAGATCTTGAGGCAAAGGACTGAGGTAAGCAGTGCCCAGAATCCTGAACCACAGAAACTGATATAATAAATGTGAGTGTTTTTAAGCACCTAAACTTGTGACAATATTGTTACAAAGCAGTAGATAACCAATATCTTGAGGAAAGATTAATCTCTTTTCTCTAGCAAGCTTTCCTTGTTTATTTTCTGGTGAATGAGAAATATAAATGGGGAAAAACTAGTTCTCTTGGTTTGTATTGACCTTGTTTATCTCACAGTGACAAGTTCTGCCCTGAGCCTTACCAAGAGTGATGAAGGTGGGTGGGGAAAGGAAGTAGAAATGATCCTGAGGGATGGAGAGAAATAAAAGGTGACTATGCTGCAGTTAGATGGAATAAAAGAGAGAGAAAGTTTCCATTTGAAACAGTAATATAGGAGGAAGTGTGGGAAAAAGGAAGAGAAAATAAAATGAAAAAATTCCTATTAACAGTGAAAGAATTAGTAAAATAAAAGTCATAAAAATAATTGTATGCTATAAAAAGTATGTCTTTTGTTGATCCATCAAAATAAATAATGAAGGAAAGAGCAAGAAAATGGGAAACCACAAGACATCAAATAAGATTTTTTAAATAGAGTTATGAGGAACAGAGGTTAGCCTGATGTTACTAGAGAAAAATTAAGGTCAGAAATTAATCAATTTTAGTTAGAAATAAGTTTCCTAAACATAGCTAAGCATTGAATGAGGAAAATTTTTTTTAAAGTTTACTCTTACAGTAAAACAAACCAGATTCAAGGGAGCTTTGAAAGATAAGCGTGTCAAAATCAGTCCAGAAATTGGCAAATCCCATTAAATGTGTGTTTCTTAATTCAATCAGTGAAAATGGGAGGAAGCAGAGAATTAAAGTATGGAGAATTTTGTGGACATGATATGACTTCCTCCTATGTTATAACACTCACAGTTCTGAAAGCAATAATAAGTCCTCAGGAAATAGAGAATGTTTTAAAAAGTTCCAAGGAAGAGGGAACTCTTCATTAAATTTAATATTTTTCTAGCTGTTTATGGTAATCATTGGCAAGTGTTTACAGTGTGATTGGAGAAAGGGAAAATCAAAATATAGGTGGAAACATTTGATAACTCTAAGCCACATAAAAATGCAAAACATTATTTTAAAAAGAAAAAGAGAAGGTACAAAATTTGAAGCTTTAAAAAATTAAACCTGTCAATTATATTTCAATTAAAAAAACTAAACTCAAAATCTCAGATATTTGCAGGAATTTACTGGAGTTTTGTTATTACTGACAGAGTGATATATTTGATCTAAAATAAAAAGTAAGAAAACATCACAGAATGCTTCATTAATTTATGAGAAATAACTGTGTTTGGAGACAGAAGAAAATAGAGTACTTATGTCTGATTTCAGAGCAGCTATCTGACAATATATCTGGTATTATGTTTCACAAAATATCGTGTTACTAGTTTTCATCAAATTTGGTATTGAGCTAGATATTAGCAAATGGAATAGAAAAGAGAAAAAATAAATTTGTAAATACACAAGAATTTGTCTGTTACCTAAAGATTTTGATTCAGCTTTTAACCCTGAATATATACAATGTATAAAGGAAAGGAAAGCAGCAGGTTGAACCCAGTGCTAGCCTACAAGGATATGCTTTTGTATTGGTGGTAGTTGTGAAGAAAATACGTTATGATTTCCAAATTTTCAGTCTGTGCATGGTCAGAGAGAGAGGATGATCAGGAAAAATAGATCATGAAGGCACTGTATATGCTGCTATCCTCTATTGTTGCATTTTAAAAAGTATGTGAAAGGCCAAAAGATAACAGGGAAAAATTAGTGAACAGCTTCCTTTGTAAGTGGAAGGTGGAGGGAATGATGCCTGAACTAGAATTTGGAGATAAACAAAAACCAATAGGTAAAGAAAAGAAGGGCATTCTAGAAAGCGAAACAACATATGCAAAGGAATGTTAATAGGAAATCGAAGTAGTTTCTTGTTGCTGATTTTGTCTGCTAATGAGAGGCAGGAAGAAGAATGATACAGTTTGGAGACTGAGACAAAACACAAATTAAAAAATGGTCTGAGCGATAGTTAAGTATCAAGAGAACTTGGTGACTAATTAAATATGGGTGTGAAAGAAAGAATGGAGTAGAGGATACTTAAACTTACAGATAAGGACAGCCAGGTAGATAATGGTGTCACCAACAGAGACAGCAGGTACAGGAAAGATCAGTTTTACAGTAGTGAGTGCAAATAGATGACAGAAATAGCAAGAGAAGTTTAAGATAACTTGACTTTGGAGGATAGAAATGGGGATGCCATTTAAGTCACTTGATATAATGGTCTGAAATTAATTTATAATGTGAGTGATTTATAAATTTAAAAATGTTTTAAAATATCTTACATTTTTTTATTGAAGTAAAACTACCTGCAGAACAGTGCACCAATCTTAAATATTTATTTAGCTCAGTGAATTATCATAAACACACACACATGTGTGAACATGCACACTCTTGTTAACGCCAGACAGATTGTGAAATGGAATAAAAAGACCACCTCAGAAGACCCCTTCATACTATTCCAAAGCACCATCCACTCTGCATCCTCAAAGTTCACCACTATGTGCATTTTTAATATCATGGGTTTGTTTTGCCTGGTTTTGAACTTTATATAATGGAATCATGAAGCATATTATTTTGTATATGACTTATTTTCCTCAACATTATGATTTTTAAATATCTTCACCTACACCTGCTATTGTCTAGCTTTTCACTGAGAAAGAGAATTTTTTAACTTATTTTTCTTTTCACTGCTTTTTCTCCTCTTGGTCACCTACATTACTGACTTAAACGACAACTTTTTTTTCACCCTTATAACTCTTTTATTTGTCGAAATCATTCTCTCTGCCCTCATCTAAATATGCAGCCACTATTTTCAGAATTTTATATATGCACATTTATTTAATTCTTATGACAATCTATTAGATAGATATTATTACTATTACCTGTATTATATATAAGTTACATGCATCATTATATTATTCCTATTATAACATATTTTATAATGTAATATTATAAAATAAGCTATGACTAATATAATATTATTGTACATAATAGTGGAATATGAGATGCAAAATGTTTAAATGACTTTCTTATTAACTAACTAATAAGTGGCATAGCCAGGATTTGAACTTATAAATGACTTGAATTTTTAAATTTTATTTAACATTAACATAATAGAAAAACCCACATGAGAGTTCTGTCCAGACACCTGAGAATCTAAAATTGTAGTCTCCAGAAAAGGAGCATCAGCATCAACTGGGAAATATTTAGGAAAGCACATTCTCAGGTTGTACCTAGATTCATTGAATCTGAAACTGTGGGCCTGGGGCTCCAATCTGTATTAACAAATATATCCTTATGCGTGCTAAAAATTTCAGAACCACTGCTCCAAAATATTCTTTGCTGTAAACTTTGTGTGAGGCTGAACTAAAATGAACTGATTTTATTAAGGGCAAAAGCCCTTAATAAATTATTACTTGGGCTTCCCTGGTGGTGCAGTGGTTGAGAGTCTGCCTGCCGATGCAGGAGACACGGGTTCGTGCCCCGGTCTGGGAAGATCCCACATGCCGCGGAGAGGCTGGGCCCATGAGCCATGGCCACTGAGCCTGCACGTCCGGAGCCTGTGCTCCACAATGGGAGAGGCCTGCATACCACAAAATATATATATATATTACTTTATTAATATTTGTTAATGGCTAAGTAATTTAAAAATATCTTCAGGAATATTAATGCAATGTTGTGTAAGAATAGAATAGAATATATAGAGGCAGGTAGAATAAAAATGATATTTCAGGGGATAGCTTCAAGATGGTGGAGGAGTAAGATGTGGAGATCACCTTCCTCCTCAAAAATACATCTATATGTGGAACAGCTCCTACAGAACACCTACTGAACACTGGCAGAAGACCTCAGATTTCCCAAAAGGCAAGAAACTCCCCACATACCTGGGCAGGGCAAAAGAAAAAAGAAAAATGAAGAGACAAAAAGATAGAGATGAGACCTGCACCTCTGGGAGGGAGCTGTGAAGGAGGAAAGGTTTCCACACACTAGGAGCCCCTTTGCAGGAGGAGACTGAGGGTGGCAGAGGGGGGAAACTTCAGAGCCACAGAGGAGACCACAGAAACAGGAGTGCAGAGGGCAAAGCGGAGAGATTCCCGCAGAGAGGATCGGTGCCCACTGGCACTCACCAGCCCAAGAAGCTTGTCTGCTCACCTGCCGGGGCAGGTGGGGGCTGGGAGCTGATGCCCAGGCTTCGGAGGTAAGATCCCAGGGAGAGGACTGGGGTTGGCTGCGTGAACACAGACTGAAGGGGGCTAGTGTGCCAAGCAAACTTGGAGGGAGTCCAGGAAAAGGTCTGGAACTGCCTAAGAGTCAAGAGACCATTGTTTCGAGGTGCACAAGGAGAGGAGATTCAGAGCACCACCTAAATGAGCTTCAGAGATGAGCGTGTGCTGGAGCTGTCAGCACGGACACCAGAGACTGGCATGAAATGCTAAGGCTGCTGCTACAGCCACCAAGAAGCCTGTGTGCAAGCACAGGTAACTATCAACACCTCTCTTCCCAGGAGCCTGTGCAGTCCACCACTGCCAGGGTCCCGTGATCCAGGGACAACTTCCCCGGGAGAACACATGGCATGCCTCAGGCTGTGGCAAAGTCATGCTGGCCTCTGCCGGCGCAGGAGCACCCCACATTCCATACCCCTCTCTCCTCCCGGCCTGAGTGAGCCAGAGATTCCTAATCAGCTACTCCTTTAACACACTCCTGTCTGGGCAAAGAACAGATGCCATAGGGCGACCTACATGCCGAGGCCAGGCCAAATCCAAAGTTGAACCCCAGGAGCTGTGCAAACAAAGAAGAGAAAGGAACATTTCTCCATGCAACTTCAGGAGAAGTGGAGTAAATCTCCACAATCAACTTGATGTACGCTGCACGTGTGGAATACCTGAATAAACAAAGAATAATCCCAAAACTGAGGCAGTGGACTTTGGGAGCAACTGTAAACTTTGGGGTTTACTTTCTGCATCTAATTTGTTTCTAGTTTTATGTTTATCTTAGTTTAGTATTTAGAGCATATTATCATTGTAGATTTGTTTATTGGTTTGGTTGCTCTCTTTTAAAAATCTGTGTATATATGTTTTCCTTGTCCTTTTTTTGTGAGTGTGTATTTGTATGCTTCTTTGTGTGATTTTGTCTGTATAGGTTTGCTTTTGCCATTTGTCCTAGGGTTCTGTCTTTCCTTTTTTTTTCTTAGTATAGTTTTTACTGCTTGTTATCACTGTTGAATTTGTTTATTGGTTTTGTTGCTCTCTTTTTTTTTTGAATTACTTTATTTTTTTATTTTAATAACTTTATTTTACTATTATTTTCCTTCCTTTCTTTTTTGTTTTCTTTTCCTCTTCTTCTGAGCCATGTGGCTGACAAGGTCTTGGTGCACCATCCAGATGTCAGGCCTTGGCCTCTGAGGTGGCAGAGCTGAGTTCAGGACATTGGTCCACCAGAGACCTCCCAGCCCCTCATATTATCAGTTGGTAAGAGCTCCCCCAGAGATCTCTGTCTCAATGCTAAGACCCAGCTCCAGTGAATGACCAACAACGTCGAGTGCTTGACACCCCATGCCAAAGCACTAGCAAGACAGGAACACAACCCCGTCCATTTGCAGAGACACTGACTAAAATAATAGTAAGTTCACAGACACCCCAAAACACACCACCAGACATGGTCCTACCCACCAGCAAGACAAGATCCAGCCTCATCCACCAGAACACAGGCACCTGTCCTCTCCAACAGGAAGCCTACACAACCCACTAAACCAACCTTAACCAAGGGTGGCAGACACCAAAAACCATAGGAGCTACGAACCTGCAGCCTGTGAAAAAGAGACCCCAAACACAGTTAGTTAAGCAAAATGAGAAGACAGAAAAATACACAGCAGAAGAAGTAGCAAGGTAAAAACCCAACAGACTAAACAAATGAAGAGGAAATAGACAATCTACATGAAAGAGAATTCAGAGTAATGATAGTAAGGATGATTCAAAATCTTGGAAATAGAATGGAGAAAATACAAGAAACGTTTAACAAGGACCTAGAAGAACTAAAGAGTAAACAAACAATGCTGACCAACACAATAAATGAAGTTAAAAATTCTCTAGAAGGAATCAATAGCAGAATAACTGAGTCAGGAGAACAGATAAGTGACCTGGAAGATAAAATAGTGGAAATAACTACCACTGAGCAGAATAAAGCAAAAAGAATGAAAGGAATTGAGGACAGACTCAGAGACATCTGGGACAACATTAAACACACCAACATTCAACTTACAGTGGTCCCAGAAGAAGAAGAGAAAAATGAAAGGCATTGAGAAAATATTTGAAGAAATTATAGTTGAAAACTTCCCTAATATGGAAAAGGAAATAGTCAATCAACTCCAGGAAGCACAGAGAGTCACATACAGGATAAATCCAAGGAGAAAAATGCCAAGACACATATTAATCAAACTATCAAAAATTAAATAAAAAGAAAACTATTAAAAGCAGCAAGGGAAAAGCAACAAATAACATACAAGGGAATCCCCATAAGGTTAACAGCTGATCTTGCAGCTGAAACTCTGCAAGCCAGAAGATTGTAGCAGGACATTTATAAAGTGATGAAAGGGAAAAACCTACAACCAAGATTACTGTACCCAGCCAGATTTGATGAAGAAATTAAAACCTTTACAGACAAGAAAAACTAAGAAAATTCAGCAACACCAAATCAGCTTTACAACAAATGCTAAAGAAACTTCTCTACACAGGAAGCACAAGAGAAGGAAAAGACCTACAAAAACAAACCCAAAACAAATAAGAAAATGGTAATAGGAACAAACATATTGATAAGTACCTAAATGTAAATGGATTAAATGTTCCAACCAAAAGACATAGACTGGCTGAATGGATTCAAATACAAGACCCGTATATATATGCAGTCTACCTGAGAACAACTTCAAATCTAGGGACACACACAGACTGAAAGTGAGGGGATCATTCCATGCAAATGGAAATCAAAAGAAAGCTGCGTATCAGACAAAATAGACTTTAAAATGAAGACCATAACAAGAGACAAAGAAGGACACTACATAATGATCAATGGATCAATCCAAGAAGAAGATATAACAATTGTAAATATTTATGCACCCAGCATAGGAGCACCTCAATATATAAGGCAAATGCTAACAGCCATAAAAGGGGAAATCGACAGTAACACAATCTTAGTAGGGGACTTTAACACACCACTTTCACCAATGGACAGATCATCCAAAATGAAAATAAATAAGGAAACACAAGCTTTAAATGCCACATTAAACAAAATGGACTTAATTGATATTTATAGGACATTCCATCCAAAAACAACAGAATACACTTTCTTCTCAAGTGCTCATGGAACATTCTCCAGGCTAGGTCACATCTTGGGTCACAAATCAAGCCTGGTAAATTTAAGAAAACTGAAATTGTATCAGGTATCTTTTCCATCACAACTCTATAAGATCAATTACAGGAAAAGAACTGTAAAAAATACAAACACAAGAAGGCTAAACAATACACTACTAAATAACCAAGAGATCACTGAAGAAGTCAAAGAGGAAATCAAAAACTACCTAGAAACAAATGACAATGAAAACACGATGGCCCAAAACCTATGGGATGCAGCAAAAGCAGTTCTAAGAGGGAAGTTTATAGCAATACAATCCTACCTCAAGAAACAAGAAACATCTCAAATAAACAACCTAACCTTACACTTAAAGCAATTGGTGAAAGAAGATCAACAAAACCCCAAAGTTAGCAAAAGGAAAGAAATCATAAAGATCAGATTAGTAATAAATGAAAAAGAAATGAAGGAAACAATAGCAATGATCAGTAAAACTAAAAGCTGGTTCTTTGAAAAGATAAACATAATTGATAAACCATTAGCCAGATTCATCAAGAAAAAAAGGGAAAAGACTCAAATCAACAGAATTAGAAATGAAAAAGGAGAAGTAACAACTGACACTGCAGAAATACAAATGATCATGAGAGATTACTACAAGCAACTATATGACAAAAAAATGGACAACCTGGAAGAAATGGACAAATTCTTAGAAAAGCACAGCCTTCCTAGACTGAGCCAGGAAGAAATATAAACAGAGAAATCACAATCACTGAAATTGAAAGTCTGATTTTAAATCTTCCAACAAACAAAGGCCCAGGACAAGATGGCTTCAGAGGCAAATTCTGTCAAACATTTAAAGAAGATCTAACACCTATCCTTCTCAAACTCTTCCAAAATACAGCAGAGGGAGGAACACTCCCAAACTCATTCTAGAACCAAAACCAGGGAAAGATGTCACAGAAAAAGCAAACCTCAACGTAATAAAGGCCATATATGAGAAACCCACAGCCAACATCGTTCTCAATGGTATAAAACGGAAACCACTTCCACTAAGATCAGGAAAAAGACAAGGTTGTCCACTCTCACCACTATTATTAAACATAGTTTTGGAAGTTTTAGCCACAGCAATCAGAGAAGAAAAAGAAATAAAAGGAATCCAAATCAGAAAAGAAGAAGTAAACTGTCACTGTTTGCAGATGACATGATACTATACATAGAGAACCCTAGATATGCTACCAGTAAAGTACTAGAGCTAATCAATGAATTTGGTAAAGTAGCAGGATACAAAATTACTGCACATGGCAGCTTCCCTAGTGGCACAGTGGTTGAGAGTCCGCCTGCCGATGCAGGGGACATGGGTTCATGCCCCAGTCCGGGAAGATCCCACATCCTGCAGAGCAGCTGGGCCCATGAGCCATGGCCACTGAGCCTGCACATCTGGAGCCTGTGCTCCACAATGGGAGAGGCCACAACAGTGAGAGACCCGCGTACCAAAAAACAAAAAAAATTACTGCACAGAAATCTGTTGCATTCCAATACACTAATGATGAAAAATCTGAAAGAGAAAGTAAGGAAACACTCTCAAAAAGAATAAAATAACTAGGAATAAACCTACCTAAGGAGACAAAAGACCTGTATGCAGAAAACTATAAGACACTGATGAAAGAAATTAAAGTTGATACAAACAGATGGAGAGATATACCATCTTCTTTTATTGGAAGAATCAACATTGTGAAAATGACCATACTACCCAAAGCAATCTATAGATTCAGTGCAATCTCTATCAGTCTACCAATGGCATTTTTCGCAGAACTAGAACAAAACATTTCACAATTTGTTTGGAAACACAAAAGACCCCGAATAGCCATAGCAATCTTGAGAAAGAAAAATGGAGCTGGAGGAATCAGACTCCCGGACTTCAGACTATACTACAAAGCTACAGCAATAAAGACAGTATGGTACTGGCCCCAAAACAGAAATATAGATCAATGGAACAGGATAGAAGCCCAGAGATAAATCCAAGCACATATGGTCACCTTTTCTTTGATAAAGGAGGCAAGCATATACAATGGAGAAAAGACAGCCTCTTCAGTAAGTCTGCTGGGAGAAACTGGACTGCTACATGTAGAAGAATGAAATTAGAACACTTCCTAACACAGTATACAAAAATAAACTCAAAATGGATTAAAGACCTAAATGTAAGGCTAGACACTATAAAAGTCTTATAGGAAAACATAGGCAGAACACTCTATGACATAAATCACAGCAAGATCCTTTTTTCCCTACCTCCTAGAAAAATGGAAATAAAAACAAAAATAAACAAATGGGACTTAAGGAAACTTCAAAGCTTTTGCACAGCAAAGGAAACCATAAGCAAGACCAAAAGAGAACCCTCAGAATGGGAGAAAATATTTGCAAATGAACCACCTGACAAAGGATTAATCTCCAATATATACAAGCAGCTCCTGCAGCTCAATATCAAAAAAACAAACAACCCAGTCCAAAAATGGGCAGAAGACCTAAATAGACCTTTCTCCAAAGAAGATATATGGATTGCCAACAAACACATGAAATGATGCTCAACATCATTAATCATTAGAGAAATGCAAATCAAAACTACATTGAGGCATCAGAATGGCCATCATCAAAAAATCTACAAACAATAATTGCTGGAGAGGGTGTGGAGAAAAGGGAACCCTCCTGCACTTTTGTGGGAATGTAAATTGATACCACCACTATGGGAACAGTATGGAGGTTCCTTAAAAAATTAAAAATAGAATTACCATATGACCCAGCAATCCCACTACTGGACATATACCCTGGGAAAACCATAATTCAAAAAGAGTCATGTACCAAAATGTTCATTGCAGCATTATTTACAATAGCCAGGACATGGAAGCCACCTAAGTGTCCATTGATAGATGAATGGATAAAGAAGATGTGGCACATATATACAATGGGATATTACTCAGCCATAAAAAGAAACGAAACTGAGTTATTTGTAGTGAGGTGGATGGACCTAGAGTCTGTCATACAGAGTGAAGTAAGTCAGAAAGAGAAAAACAAATACCGTATGCTAACACATATATATGGAATCTAAAGAAAAATTAAAAAGTGGTTCTGAAGAACCTAGGGGCAGGAGAGGAATAAAGTCGCAGACGTAGAGAATGGACTTAAGGATACGGGAGAGGGAATGGTAAGCTGAGACAAAGTGAGAGAGTGGCATGGACATATATACACTATAAAATGTAAAATAGATATCTAGATCTAGTGGGAAACAGCTGCATAGCACAGGGAGATCAGCTCCGTGCACTGTGACCACCCAGAGGAGTGGAATAGGGAGGGTGGGGGGGAAGACATAAGAGGGAGGGGACATGGTATATATGTATACATATAGCTGACTCACTTTTTTATACAGCAGAAACTAACACACCATTTTAAAGCAATTATACTCCAATAAAGATGTTAAAAAAAATCTGTCCATCATATTTAAAATGAGTATATGGGAATTCAGTCTTGCAGTGGCCAAAGGATTTTTTTTTTTTGGATGAATTAATGTTTTGTTGTAATATTCTTTTTTCAAAGATTTATTTATTGTTGTCTGCGTCAGGTCTTAATTGCTGCACGTAGGATCATTGTTGAGGCATGCGGGATCTTTCATTGTGGTGCGCGGTCTTCTCTTTAGTTGTGGCGTGCAGATTTTCTCTTCTCTAGTTGTGGCGTGCAGTCTCCAGTGCGCATGGGCTCTGTAGTTTCCAGTACTTGCGCTCTAGATGAGGCACGCGATTTCGGTAATTGTGGCACTTGGGCTTAGCTGCCCCACAGCATGTGGGATCTTAATTCCCTGAACAGGGATCAAATCTGCATCCCCTGCATTGTAAGGCACATTCTTTACCACTGGACCACCAGGGAAGTCCCTCTTGGATTTCTTTGACAGTCCTCATCTCAAGCAAATAAATTACTGGCATTTATAGAATGGATATCATTCTAATAAAAATGATTTGAGATAGACAGGAGAAAAGATTGAGAAGAATAGAAGAGAAATACAAGAATTTATAGCACGGTCCCTTTTGCAGAACCTTCCTCCTCTGTTCTCTGCTGTCTCTGCTTCCTCTGCTTCTCCTGCATTTCTTTATCCCTTCCTACGTCAGTCTGACTCCTGGGGAAGGGGAAGTGATCTTTTAGTTGGTGGTTCCCTTCATTCATGCATTTTCACATAAAGAGGGATGAGGACATAACTTCTTTAGCTGGTAATGAATTATGTGCTCCGTTTGAGGACACAGGCTTGTGTCCTGGTGGCTTAACCCTGAGTCCACTTCATATCTTAGTCCAGATTCCACCTCCAAGAGTCCCTTCTCATCCACACACCAGGTAGCTAGGAAAGCAGATATGGTAAAGAGACCTGATCAGGGACTAAGGAGAACTTAGATAAAGGACTATGCCCCTTACGAAGGCAACAGGATGGAGAGTTGTGACTCTACTTAGGCAATCAAACAAGGCATTAATCTGATAAATGTAAACACAGAGAGAATAGCGTGCCATATAATTTAATTATCCTTGTCACAACGCAAGGAAAACCAGCCTTATTTGGATCACCAGGAAAACTATTGCCATTGAGAAGCTACCCAGGACTGAAGGTACCTCTACTTACTATCTATGTGAATTTAATTTAATTGAGCCTAATATGAAACATTGAAATAATAATATCTGCTTTAGCATTGTTGAGAGTTAATAATGTATGCAAATCTCCTGATATATTTTTGGCACTTAACAGACATTTATTTAATGATAGATCTTATGAGGGTTATAATTATCATAATCATAATTAGCCAATGAATCACTTATAATAGGAGCATCAGGCTCAACATTTAATAAGTGAGCTGCTTTAATATTCCAAGAAACATATACATCACTGCCATAAATAATTAAGTTATCTTTTATTGTGGAAATAAAATACTAATAAATCAAGTCTAAAATCCAGCTAAAATTAAAATATACCACAATGGTATTTTTCGTTATTTCAAGGATGCAAGTGGGGCAGGATAATTTATTGAGATATTAATTTGAGTTTTATTCTCCCTTGTACTCTCCTTCCCTCATTCAATTTGGTAGTTAGACTGTTGGTTTCCTTGCCCCAGAAGAGATTTGTGTTGCTAGGCTAAATATGAGAAGCATGTAAACAACTGTGTTCCTGGTGTTTTAATTCCAGATACTTGATATTCCTGAGTATTTTGCTATTAGAGAGGAGAAATAGGTGGATGGCTTTTAAACTTGTGAGAGAGGGAGGGGGGATTCCCTAACACTCCAAATAGATGCCAATGTGAAAAGCATACCGTGACTGACATTCTTGAGACACACCAGGATGAAAGTGAATAAATACCTAGGGCAGTGTTTGAGTGTGGACCTTAAGGAAACTGGAGATTGTATGCCATGGCTCCAACTCTTAGTAAAGATTTCCAGGCCCAAGTTTGACTCATGCAGAAGAACTGAAAAATTCAAGAGTCCTTATATTCTGGGAAATTAGATTACAGAAAATCATGATGAGATAAAGAAAAACTACACTTTCTGCCATTTCAAATCATTGCTTAAGACTCCTTGATTCTTCTGTAAAGAGCCTCGGTAATGATTGAGAGTGATTTTCCTAACAGGCTGTCAGCACAGGTTCTGAGCTATATTTAATCTGAGCATAAAAAAATAATATGGATTTTTCTGATGTGTTATCTCTTGCATGATAAGTGTTAGGTATAAAGTTCATATAAAAAGAGAATTTAATATTTTATTTTA
The DNA here is from genome assembly GCF_963455315.2 of Globicephala melas. Classification (NCBI taxonomy): domain Eukaryota; kingdom Metazoa; phylum Chordata; class Mammalia; order Artiodactyla; family Delphinidae; genus Globicephala; species Globicephala melas. The sequence continues at coordinate 120,633,898 of NC_083315.2, forward strand.
TATTTTTTCTGGCAATCCACTCTTTTTTAAATTTATTGAAGTATAGTTGATTTACACTGTTGTATTAATATCTACTGTACAGCAAAGTGATTCAGTTATACACACACACACATATTTATTTATTTTTCATATTCTTTTCCATTATGGTTTACCACAGGGTATTGAATATAGTTCCCTGTGCTATATAGTAGGACCTTGTTGTTTATCCATTCTCTGTATAATAGCTTGCATCTGACAATCCACTCTTTTTTTTTAACTTTTTATTTTATATTGGGGTATAGTTGATTAACTATGTTGTATTAGTTTCAGGTGTACAGAAGAGTGATTCAGTTATACATATACATGTATCTATTCTTTTTCAAATTCTTTTCCCATTTAGGTTGTTACATAATATTGAGCAGAGTACCCTGCTCTATACAGTAGGCCCTTGTTCGTTATCCATTTTAAATAGAGCAGTGTGTACATGTGAATCCCAAACTCCCTCCCCCCACCCTTCCCCCTGGTAGAGAGTTTAATATTTTAATATAACAATCTATCATCTAAATATATCAAAGTACAAAAATAACCTAAAATGGTGCATAAAACAAATTTGACAATATTTGACATTTCTTCTTGCTACTCATGATATTTCATCTATCTTAGTTGGAAAAATCATGGCACTTCATCTTAATCCTCTTGTTTTAACTGGACAGTAAGGATAAGGAGTCCGACAGCTCAGGCAGGTTCCAGGAAGAGCCCTCACTCTGTGCTACATGAGTCCATCTGGGCCTGTGATGGTAACTTTTCCTGAGTCCAAGATGGGGATAACATGGACTTTGTCCTTTGATGCCACTCCCTTCTTTTCTACAACATCTATAAAAGCCTACTTTTAAAGTATTTGGTTTAAAAACTGATTCAATTGAATTAAACATCAAGGGGGAGAAAGAAGAAAGAAACTAGGTGAAGTATAAAATCCTCAAACTAACCTGAAATATATTCTGCAACAAAGATGTCATGGTGAAGGGCTGGTTGATTAGAGCAGACATTTTGAATTCAGTGATCCAGCAGCCCTTAGGAGCGTTGGGAGAGAGCTGCCAATTTTGAGAAACACACTTTCTGTTTGGCTTTACTGATTATTTGAAACAGTATTGCCAAGGCCCTAATTTCAGCCCCATCTTTATTGTTGCTTTGCCTCTATGATGCTCATAAGGTGTGGCTCTTCCTAGTTTTCCCACTGATGCTTGGTGTCGTATGAGAAAGGAGCCACAGGAGTGCCAGCTTTCTACTTGGTTTAGGCACTAAGAAAATCCTGGGACTTCCAGCACAGCTGCTTCTCAAAGCTGTTTATTTGCACTATAAAAATTGATCCAAGTGGTTTGTCCTCTATCTATCCCATGGCTTGCTCTTGCCCCTTCAGTTAGGAGGTGTTAATGAGATCCTGCTTGTATCTCTTCTCTGGCTGTTTCTTCAGTAAGTGGAATTGTGTGTTGAAGGTATTGCATCCAATCAGTCTAGCCCCTCTGCACTTGACTAGGGGAAAACATCATCATCAACAACAATAATAGTATAAATTTCTCATCTATACAATGTACTTATCCTTATTCTCTTATTTTTTTTTTTTTTGTGCATAAGAAGGGTATGTATAGCTTTTTAGAAATTTCAGTGCACATATGGATGGAGCATAAAATGGATCCCTGAGCGATCCTTGCACAAAAGTAAATATGTATTACGTCTATTCCTATCAACATATATAATTGTTTAAAACAATATTTTAACAAGGTGATCCCTGATCACTTTAGTCAAGAGTATGTCATTCTTGGGGCTTCCCTGGTGGTGCAGTGGTTGAGAGTCCGCCTGCCGATGCAGGGGACACGGGTTCGTGCCCCAGTCCGGGAGGATCCCACATGCCGCGGAGCGGCTGGGCCCCGTGATCCATGGCCGCTGAGCCTGCGCGTCCGCAACGGGAGAGGCCACAACAGTGAGAGGCCCGCGTAACGCAAAAAAAAAAAAAAAAAAAAAAAGAAGAGTATGTCATTCTTCAGATAAACATCAGCTCTGAAACAGTTTTTCAAAAAGGCTTATATTTCTATCTGTTTTCTACAGTTCACATTCATTCCATAAACAATGAATGTTGAATTGCTGAATGAATTGGTCAATTAATCAATTCACTAATAATGTATAGAGTGAGAAAATGATAAATAGGATGAAAAGATCTTGTGGAAAGGAAACCATTGCATTTTATGCCACCAGAAGGCTCATTTAAGTAATGAAGGAAATAAAATGTAGGGACAGGCACCAAAAATATTTTTTAAGTACCCTTGTGGCATAAACTAATTTTTCCATATAATAAATGGTCATGCCTCATATATCATTGATTTTATATTAAGTTACAGGTTTTAGGATATGAGGTGGAAAAACTGCATGAACAATATTCAAGATCAACTGTTTGCAACCCTAAAGTATTCCTGAAAGCATCTGGAAAGGATTAATTCTGGTGTCTATATATAACTGCATTCTAAGAAACAGTGGCTATTGTACTGTAGGTACAAACCTGAGTCAGCATCTTCCAGTTCTGACTGATAATTTTTTTGTCCTGTCTGTGTTTATCTTCTCCCCTTAGAGCAGCCAAGGGATACATACACTTTCTATTAGGTAGAAAAGAAATAATGGCTTTCTTAGTGTCTGAGCTCAGCAGCAAAGAAGTCTGCAATTACAGCAAAAAGAAAAAGAAGAAAAAGAAAAAAAACCAAGAAGCTTGCCCCAGTTTTACTTAGAAGCCTGTGACTTATGTTCATTTTTCCATGAAAAGAGGCAGGTGAAGTGTATCCTCTACAGGCAGTCTCTTGAGAAGGAATGATAAATCTGGCAGATAAGACAGACCAGCAGAAAAGTCAGAGTTAGAGACTGGGAATTATGAGTACTTAGTTAATTATGAGTATCCACTAGTTATTGTCATTAAACCAGGTTTTAATTTCATGGAACCTCTTTTAAAAGAAGTAAGCTATTATAGAATTATATCTCATCCAGCTTAATTTTTGTCCTTATTCATGAAATTTTTTGTTCTACAGAATAGTTGAGTCAGTGATACACAGAAACAAAGATACAAACACTGATACATATATTTTTCTTCTACTTAGAATGTTTGGCTTATAAAATAATGTGGCATGGCTATTCTCAAAAGATTGGATTTTAGCACAACTTTACCAGTAGAACTATGTATAGTAAACAGTGATGGTTTTACTTATTATATAACATTATTTTACTTAAATTTAGGAATGTAAAATATACAAAGCTCTGACTTAGATTATTTGCAAGTAATTTTTTTTTTGCGGTACGCGGGCCTCTCACTGCTGTGGCCTCTCCTGTTGTGGAGCACAGGCTCCGGATGCGCAGGCTCAGCGGCCATGGCTCACAGGCCCAGCCGCTCCGTGGCATGTGGGATCCTCCTGAACCGGGGCATGAACCCGTGTCCCCTGCATCGGCAGGCGGACTCTCAACCACTGCACCACCAGGGAAGCCCGCAAGTAATTTTTTATAATAAAATTTGGCCTTGAGATTTTGGATTCAGTGAGTTCAACCCTGAGGTTCATTCTTATCATTTCTATCCACATGGTTTCTCAGATAGTGATTTCCACTGTCAGTCCTGGCGTGGTAGCCCAGCCTACAAGATGGCCTCTGGTAATTCTGCCTCCTGGTATTCACACCCTTCTATAGTCCCTCCAAATTTGCTAGGATGTTGGACTCGGTGAATAGTAGACTATGACAGAAAGGATGGATGCCACTTTAAAGAATAGATTCTAAAAGACAGTATGATACTGTTTTGCTTGTTCTCTCATGCACTGTTTCTCTGAGATCACTTGCTCTGGGGAAAGCCAATCTTGCCACCTCTTCAGACAGAAATATATATGCATATATATACGTATATATATATTCTTTTTCAGATCCTTTTCCCTTATAGGTTATTACAAAATATTGAGTATAGGTCCCTGTGCACAGTAGGTCCTTGTTGGTTATCTAGCCTGCTGCCTGTTTCTGTAAATAAAATTTTATTTGAAAACAGCCCCATCCATTCATTTAGATCCTATGTATGGCTGCTTTTACTGTATAACAAAGACATTGGGTAATTGAGACCTCATGGTCTGCAGAGTCTAAATATTTAGTATCTAGCTCTTTGCAGAAGAGTAGTTTATAGATCCTTGTTCTAAGCCAAGTCTAATAAATCTGTAATGAATTTAGTTCTCTTCATGCTGAAATCATACAAATAAAACAATGTATAAGGAATTCCATGGAAAACTATTTTCATAAAATTAAAGTATGTGCTATGTTCTTTTTTCCTCCCATCTAAAATTCATTTCAAAGAGTAATAAAAACCATCATGACTCTAGGGATTCCAAACTATTAATTTTTTTTGTAACTTTGGTAAAATTTTTTTCTTGTTTTTATTTTGTTTCATTTTGGAATACATGAAGGCCCAAGTTATAATAAAACTTTCTACAACACTGAAATGGCCCCAAAAGACATTATTTAAACAGTTGGCTATTTTCTCTCTGAAAAGTCATTCCTCCAAACATTTTAATGTTGCCTTCATAGGTAACTAGAATAAAGCTTCTTTAAATGTTTGATGTGTAGCATGAATAATGGATTAAAAAATATTTTTAGCAAAAAGTTAGGGTTTGAACCTTACAAATATCATCTTTCTGAGACAAAACTCACATGTATGTATTTATTCTATAAGAGTTAAATGTCATTACTTCTTGGAACTGTAGAACAGGTTGGATGATGACACAAGTTTTATGAACTTGGGATATTTATATGGGGTGAGCATACTACATACCTAAAGTGATTATATATATATATGTATATATATAAGTCAGCCTCTAAATAACATAATTGTCTGACAAATAAGATGTTGGATTCTGAAATATTTAACTTTTTTTTTAGTATTTAATGCTGTTTCATTTTTAAAGTAGAAGTTAATTACAATTATTTTAGGTTGTTTATATTTCATACTTCGTTTCAGTGTTTTAATGAATATATACCCATAATATTGGTCTAGTATACTCTCAAATATTTCAATTCTACCCAATGTTTCAAAATTAATTATATTGACAATAAGCATATAAAGATTTTTTTTTTTTTTTTTTTTTTGCGGTACGCGGGCCTCTCACTGCTGTGTCCTCTCCCGTTGCAGAGCACAGGCTCTGGACTCGCAGGCTCAGCGGCCATGGCTCACAGGCCCAGCCGCTCTGCGGCATGTGGGATCTTCAGTGAAATATAAGATTACAAAAGATTACAAAAAATATAAGATTACAAAAAATATAAGATTACAAAACTGAGGCTGACATTTATAGTAATTATTCTAAAATATTTTTATTTATTTACTTATTCAGTGATTTGATATTTTTATAGATTATACTCCATTTAAAGTTATTACAAAATAATGGCTATATTTCCCTGTGCTACAATATATACTTGTTGCTTATCTGTTTTATACATAATGTGTTGTGTCTCTTAATCCCATACCCCTATCTTCCCCTCCCCTTCTTCCCACTTGTATCCACTAGTTTGTTCTCTATATCTGTGAATCTGTTTCTCTTTTGTTGTATACATTCATTTGTTTCATTTTTAGATTCCACATAGAAGTGATAATATACAGAATTTGTCTTTATCTGACTTATTTTGCTAAGCATAATACTCTCTACGTCCATCCATATTGTTGCAAATGACAAAATTTAATTCTTTTTTTATGGCTGAGTAACATTCCATTGTGTGTGTGTGTGTGTGTGTATGTATCTCACATCTTCTTTATCCATTCATCAGTTCATGGAAGCTTGGGTTGCTTCCATATCTTGCCTACTGTAAATAATGCTGCTATGAACATTGGGGTGCATGTATCTTTTCAAGTTAGTGTTTTCATTTTTTTCTGTATATACACCTGGAAGTGGAATTGCTAGATCATATGGTAGTTCTTTTTTTAGCTTTTTTGAGGAGCCTCCATACTGTTTTCCAGAGTGACTGCACCAATTTACATTCCTACCAACAGTGTACAAGGGCTCTCTTTCCTCCTTGTTCTCCTCAACATTTGTTATTTGTAGACTTTTTGATGATTGCCATCCCTACAGGTGTGAGGTGATGTCTCATTGTGGTTATGATTTGCATTTCTCTAATAATTAGCGATATTGAGTATTTTTTCATGTGCCTCCTGGCTACCTGTATGTCTTCTTTGAGAAAATGTCTATTTAGGTCTCCTGCTCATTTTCTAATCAGGGTTTGTTTTTTATTTTAATTGAGCTGTATGAGATGTTTATATATTTTGGATATTAATCCCTTATTGTTCATATCATTTGCAAATGTTTTACCCATTTAGTAGGTTGTCTTTTCATTTTAAGACATTATATTTTATAGTACTCCACATACTTTCCTTCAAGTTCGTTATTGGATTATAATATTGATACATAGAACACACATCATTCCTCAGTTCTTATTTTAAAAAGCAAATATCTTTTTTTTTTTTTTTTTTTTTTTTTGTGGTACACGGGTCTCTCACTGCTGTGTCCTCTCCCGTTGCGGAGCACAGGCTCCAGATGCGCAGGTTCAGCGGCCATGGCTCACGGGCCCAGCCGCTCCGCGGCATGTGGGAACTTCCCGGACCGGTGCATGATCCCGTGTTCCCTGCATCGGCAGGCGGACCCAACCACTGCACCACCAGGGAAGCCCAAAAGCAAATATCTTTTTAAGCTAATACTTTTTCAAATTCTTGACTAAAAGAAAAAAGCTGGCTACATTTCTATTAAAATTTACTTAACTCTTAACTATGATTTTGTATAATAAATGTGAAATTTAAAGTCAGTTGAGAGAGTTTCAGTCCTGATTTATTTAAAACTATTCTTTCTGTTGATAAATGCATTTAATCAGTAATACTGTCTGTGCTGGTAGATAAAATAATGAATATTTCATTCAAATATAATGTTGAAATTTTCAGTGGCTTTCCAATAGCACCAAATTTTGGCTTAAAGCCCAGATATTTCTTAAGATTCTAGCCAATAAAATCTGTCTGAAATTGTGAGGAAGGATGGAGGGTAAGGGAGTAATCAAAATGCTTTGATATTATAAACTTTGTAATTTGGCTGATAAATACATTACCTGTAGTTATGTATAGTACTATAATGGCTTTCAAATTATTTAATTATGACTATGAATAATAAAAAATACATAATCTCTGAGGGAAAATAGTTTAAACCCAGGTTAGATGAAGTTGGTAAGAAAATAATTCGCTAAATCTTGAGTAAGTCCTTCATCCCAGAGTCTCATTAATAATCACAGAAAGGCCTTCGGTAAATAATAGACTCTTGAGATGTTGAGGCTCTTTACTTCAGGACAATAGGGCACCATTAGGGTTACTCTTCCAAGCCTTGTTTTGTATTTGGATTTGTTTATATCTAATAATTTAGAGTCTCCCTTGGGATCAGGAGCATAAGCTTAACAGATAGTGGATAAAACTCAGAGGCACAAATTATAGCTGTAGAATAGGGATAAGTGGTCCTAATAGGGATAGAACTACACAAAGGTTTTACTACACATTATACTATATGTGTGGGCCCTGAAGCTTCTGCCTATGGCTGAGTAATGGGACTCAATAAAAGCATTTCCTTTTGCATTTTTATGCCCCTAAATTTCCCTACAAGTGTGTTCAAGGAAAAAGAGCATTATGTAAATAACTCTTAGGAAGTTATCATGAAATACAGAACATCATCAAAGGGTATAAAAGAAAACATAAGAAGGTTTACAAGGTGAATCAAAGCTACAAATAATAGAATCTTTCCTTCTGGCCCATCTATGTCACATTTCTCACTCTATATACCTCTTTTCTATCCTAGTAAAATAAGAGAATCTTAATATGAATTTACATGAAAATATGAGAATTAATGTTTTCTTTTAAACAAAGTTAAATAAGTCAAACTTGAGGTACAGTGTCATGGAAGTGTTAAAACCCATTCCCTTCCCTGTGAGAATGAAAGCTTCCATCAAAATGTGTGGACCAGATAAAATGAACTTCCTCCAGAAGTAATATGTGACTAATAGTTCACATAAATGACCTTTATGGATGGAATTGTCAGTTGAAAACAATTCTTTTAAATTTTTATCCAGAATTGAAGGCTATCAGGTTTTCTTCTCCACTAGTAAAGTGTAAGTCATTTGAGTCACTATATTGATCAGGGTCAAGTCAGGAGACAGAAACCATGTCAGTTATTTTAACAGAGAGAATTTAAGAGAAAGAATTATTAAAATATATGTTACAACAGGGATGAATCTTGAAGATGTTATGCTACATGAAATAAGCCATATACAAAAGAACAAATATTGGATGACTCCACTCATATTTTGGATTTAGAATAGGCAAATTCATAGGCACAGAAAGTAAAATGGTGGTCTTAGGCACTGGAGGAAGAGGAAGACGGGGAAGCATTGTTTTTAGGAATACAGAGTTTCAGTTTGGGATGAAAAGTTTTGGAGATGGACAGTGGGCATGGTTGCACAACTGTGTATGTACTTAATGCAGCTTGAACTGTACATTTAAAATGATTAAATTAGTAACTCTTATGTATCTTTTGCCACAATAAAAAAGTAAATTTAAAAAAACCTGTTAACTAGGGAGTGAGGAAGGAAATAAAAAGTAAGGTATCATACAGATGATAATTGCAGGAAACACCAGTCAATCTGAGGGTGGAGGAATAAAGGAAAAAGTTTGGAAAAATTAAAACTTAGTATCTTAAAATAAGCGGCACATGGAACTGATATCAAGATCTCTGAGGAAGGATACTTCTCAGCTAGGACTGATCCTCAGGAATTTGGAGGAAGGATTTCATATAGCTGAGATCCAGGAATCTGGAAACTTTATTCCATAAAGCAGGTACTAATATCTCTGAGGGTACAAGATAATGCTGATTTTTAAGTTACTGGACAAACTACAATCTGAAACCTAATGTCGCTATTAGAACAAAATGCTATTGTTTGTATGAATGAACATTGTTGGGGTAACTCTAGTAAGAACAGTAGGAAAAGAGAAAAGATCCAGTTCCTTTCTGCTTGAGCCCAACAGGGAGCCATTTGGCCAAAGAGAAATACAGTTTGCAGAGTCTTGGCCCCAGTAATCAAAAAGAGTATACACAGGGATGCACAGGGAGATGAGAGACCATACGTTAATAACTGTTGCAGTCATCTTTGAGTTACTATAGATTCTAGCACAGTATCATGTATATTAAATATTTGGTGAATAAATAAATACTTATTTTATGCTCTTACTCTTTTCATGGCCTTTTGTTAACACTATAGAAGAAACATTATGAGCCCTGAAGTCTGTGATCTTCAAGATCTTGTGATCATATGAGAAGTATAGACTTTAAAAGTTGCTTTTATTTATAAATTTTAAGTACCACATGATTTGTATAATTAAAAATATTTTCTAAAATACCATACATAGTCTTAGAAAGTGAGCTATTCTTTCTACTTTATTTCTGACCATGAATATACCAGCATCTCTAAATCCTGCACAAACACTGTCACCAGCTCATTATCATGACATTAAAGATACCTATGAGCAATTTGCAGAGTGTCTGGGCAACAAATGATCTTTTTAACTGAATACTCTTTAATGGAGAGTGTACTGCTGATTAAAACTACCTTTAAAACATCCTGCAAATTATAAGAAAAATTCACGGAAATGCAATGAAGCCAAAGTTAAAAGAGAACTAAGATTCTTTTCAATTATGTCAGTTCTGTGGTTAAAATGCATAAAACTAATGAGGCATTCATGCACTATGAGCTTATATCCTGTTCACTGATGCAGCTATTCTTAGTCTTCCAACGATATGCTATATTGAAAATAATTAAAAGATAGTTTTGGAGAAGAAAATAACAGCAAACAGGTAGCTTTTGTTATGTAGCCCAGAATCATAAGTGTGAGGAAAAACAGTCTACTTAGGAACCTGGGCATTCTCTTCTGTCTGGTTCCTGCTTTTATTCACCTGAACAATTATAAATACTACTATTATTTTTCATAAAGACTATTTATTTCTACATTTACAGTTTAGACAGTAATTGCTGTGTAGTTATCAGAATTGAACAAATACAAAATACCTCTAAAAGATATTAAAATACAAAAAATACATTAATACTGTTGAAAGATTCAAAACACAGACATAACTACATGTTGCAGAACACATATTAGACCCCACATCAGAGACTAAGATATCTGATCTTCAAATCCCAACTAAGTCCTCTGAGTCAGTAGCACAACTTAGTCAATGCCAGATTCCATAATTTCCTTCAATAACCTCTTTTAATTATCCTTACAGAAGCATTTATTTCTTCTGGGCACTCTTGTCTCCTTCCCATCAGGTTCCACTGATTGGTAACAAACTTATGCATCAGGAATTGCTGACTGCACATATGGATCAATCAAAGGTCAAATTCACAGGGCTAATTTTCTTAGTGTAACACTCCTCTAATAGCTTGGTTCCAGACTTGGATGGGTTCTATTCCTGTAACTACACCATTAGGTCCTTTGCAGTTCACCAGAATCATGGAGGCTGGCCAGAAATATATTATAACTTAAGTAAATTCAGGATCTGGGAGTTTGTAACTTACTTAAGTTCACTGAATTTATTGCAATAATATAAGTAATAATGCTTTGCTGCTTGTATAAGCAGCAGGCACTTATTAAGCCCTTAATATATCCAGGTGCTCAGATTCTATATGGAATATCTTATTTAATATTTATAATGATACAATGATGAAACTACATTATTCCCAGTTTAGATGAAAAACTAAAGGTTAAAGAGCCAAAGGGTGGAATATTATTCAGCCTTAAAAAAGAAGAAAATACCAGGGCTTCCCTGGTGGCTCAGTGGTTGAGAGTCCGCCTGCCGATGCAGGGGACATGGGTTCATGCCCCGGTCCAGGAAGATCCCATATGCTGCAGAGCGGCTAGGCCCATGAGCCATGCCTGCTGAGCCTGTGCGTCCGGAGCCTGTGCTCTGCAACGGGAGAGGCCACAACAGTGAGAAGCCCACGTACTGCAAAAAAAAAAAAAAAAGAAGAAAATTCTGGATAAAGAAGATGTGGTACATATATACAATGGAATGCCACTCAGCCATAAAAAAGAACAAAATAATGCCATTTGCAGCAATATGGATGCAACTAGATATTATCATACCAAATGAAGTAAGTCAGAAAGAGAAAGACAAATACCATATGATATAACTTATATGTGGAATCTATTAATAAATATGACACAAATGAACTTATCTACAAAACAGAAATAGACACATGGACATAGAGAACAGACTTGTGGTTGCCAAGGGAGAGGGGATTGAGGGAGGGATGGAGTGGGAAGTTGGGGTTAGCAGATACAAGCTAGTAGACATAGAATGGGTAACCAACAAGGTCCTACTGTACAGGACAGGGAATTATCTTATGATAAACCATATTCAATATCAATAATTATTCAATATCTTATGATAAACCATAATGGAAAAGAATATTTTAAAAATGTGCATATATGTATAACTCAATCACTTTGAGGTACAGCAGAAATTAACACAACATTGTAAATTAACTATACTTCAATAAAAAAATAAATTTTAAAAAAATCTAAAAAAATTCTGCCATATGCAGCAATATGGATAGCACTGGGATAGTGCTAAGTGAAATTAGCCAGTTATCTAGGGGTAAATATTTCATTATTACACTTATATGAAGTACACTCTAATCAAAAAGCAAAGATTGTCAAACTGGACAAAAAGTTAAAAATAACTTGAAACTTAAAAGATAGACAAAATATGTAAGTAGCACTCATAACTGAGCTGGAATAACTGTAGTAAAATCAAATAAAAATACTTAAAGAAAAAATTATGCTAGAAATAATATTGGATATTTTATAAAAATAAACATCAAATTTTCATGAAAATGTAACAATTATACATATATACACCCAAAACTAGAACCCCTATACACAAGAATCAAACACTAACAGAATTAAAGAGAGAAATAGATGACTTAAAAATAATAGTTGGAGACTTCAACACTCCAATCAATACTGTATAGAAAACTTAGGCAGGAAAATTGGCTATTATATAGAAGACATGAAGAAAGCTAAAAATTAACTGGATATAATAAAGAATCTATAGAACACTTTATCCCAAAACAGCAGAATACATATTTTTATCATATGCACATGAAAAATCCTCCATGATAGTATGTATGGTGGATGGTAAAACAAGCCTCAATAAACTTATTATTTGCTTTTTTTTTTTTTTTTTTTTTTAGTGTTATGCAGGCCTCTCACTGTTGTGGCCTTTCCTGTTGCGGAGCACAGGCTTCGGACGTGCAGGGTCAGCGGCCATGGCTCATGGGCCTAGCCGCTCCGCAGCATGTGGGAGCACGAACCCATGTCCCCTGCATCGGCAGGCGGACTCTCAACCACTGAGCCACCAGGGAAGCCCGCCTCAATAAATTTAAAAGGAATGAACTCATACAAAGTATGTTGTCCAACTACAATGAATTAAATTCCAAATCAACAACAGAAGGAAATTTGGGAAATTCACAAATGTATAGCAATTAAAAATACGCACCTAAATAACAAATAGATCAAGAAAGAAATCACAAGGGAAACTAGGAAATATTTTGTAATGAATTAAAATGAAAGCATACAGCAAAATTGAATGGCTTCAGCTAAAACAAGCTTAGAGGAAATTTAAGTTGTAAGGTCTATACAAGAAATTTAAGCTGTAAGGCCTATTTCAAGAAATGAAACATCTCAAAATAATAACTTTATCTTCTACCTAAAGGAAATAGAAAAATAACAAACTGCCAGCCAAGAATTGTATACCCAGCAAACTACATGTTAAAAATGAAATCCAAATATAGACATTCCTAGATTACGAAAGACTGAATTAAAAAAATAAATAAAGACTGATTTCTAAAATATACTAAAAAACTGCTTCAAGCTGAAAGGAAGTGACAGCAGATAATAACTTGAATCTTCTAAAACATATCAGAAAAAAGTTATGTAGGTAATTATTAGAGAAAATGTAATTTTTCTTATTCTTTTTTAAAAGTGATTTAGAAGACAATTTAAAAAACAACCAGTTTAATAACAATGTATTATGTGCTTGAATGTATATATCAATTTTATAAATTCTAACAATTTTCATTGCCATGTATTTGTGAATTTCACTCCCCGCCCCCCCAAAAAAATATATATATATATGCAGAAGGAAGAGGGAGGGAATGGATATATATGGGAACAAGGAACTGACACCAGACACTGAAATCCAAAACAATATTTCCTATTCTATGAATCTGTGTTAATAAGAACCATCCAAAAGACATAATGACCATGTAATTTCACATATTTGTTGCAACATTAGGGTGCACGTCAAAATGACAAAGATGCTTTGAAATATGGAATGTGATTAGATATAATTTCCTCATTAGAAAATAAATATGAATGGTATATAACATTACACAAATGCTTATAAATTGTGACCTGTAAAAAAAAATACTATAAATTCAAATAAACACTGGAAAGTAAAATAAAAACATTACCACACTTCAGTTTGTTCAGGATGCAGTTGAGTGTGGTTATGTATGGTAAGGAGGGTCTATATTCAACTTCTGGTCCTGCCATTACTAAACATCTGCCATTTATGAAACTTACCTCTCAGTTTTCTCATCTGTAAAATGGACATAGTAATATCCCCAACCTCATAAAGATGTTGTAAGGATAAAATAGTTAATATATTTAAAATGCTTAGAGGATTACCTGAACTATTCTAAACACTAATATTTGATTTTCATTATTACTTAGAGTTATATCAATTTTTTTGAGTAATTAAAATAACTTTGAATATAATAAATACAATTTTATTGAATTTTATTTAAAAGAAAACTCCCAAACATGTCTTTCAGCTTTATGTATTGATCTCAGCTGCAAAAACAAATAATTCAAAGCAGTTCAGAGAGGAGAAACAAGACAGTTCTAGATGATGTTCTGTTACTCAGAGAGGTCACAAATAGTGCCCACATACAGGTATTGGGTTGGCCAAAAATTCGTTTGGGTTTTTCCATAACATCTTAATGGAAAAACCCGAATTAACTTTCTGGCTAACCCAATGTAAGCCTGTTCTTTTCTTGTGGAAACAACTTCATCTCTTGTATACTGCCTTGCATTATACTAATTAGTATATATTTTCTCTGCTATTTATCATTTAAAATAACTTGGCTAGGGCTTCCCTGGTAGCACAGTGGTTAAGAATCTGCCTGCCTGTGCAGGGGACATGGGTTCGAGCCCTGGTCCGGGAAGATCCCACATGCCACAGAGCAACTAAGCCTGTGCACCACAACTACTGAGCCTGCGCTCTAGAGCCCACGTGCCACAGCTACTGAGCACATGCGCCACAACTGCTGAAGCCCACATGCTTAGAGCCCATGTTCCACAACAAGAGAAGCCACTGCAATGATAAGCCCGTACACCACAACCAAGAGTAGCCCCTACTCACCACAACTAGAGAAAGCCCACACACAGCAACGAAGACCCAACACAGCCAAAAATAAATAAATAAATAAATTTATTTTTAAAAAATAATAATAAAATAAAATAACGGCTATATATTACAGAGAAAAAGAACTAAGTAAAATGATTCAGCCTTCTTTCTCTGCCTTCTAGTAAAATTATTTTCATGTCCTTGCTTTTGTTTAAGACTTACAAATTATCTCTTTCTTTAAGATAATTAATTTTGAAGTTATATCAATCAGAAAATTTTAGGTTTAAACCACCTCTCTCTTCAGTGACATCACCAATAAGCTCTAACTTCATGCAGTTGTAGTTATTAGGGACCTAGAAAAAGGAGCACTTCTGTATTTGCTGGTCCTTTCTATCTCAGTTAGGAAGAACCACAAGCTTTGCCTACTCTCTTCAATTTATTTCTTGATTAGCACAATTAACTCCACCATCTATTGGTGATTTATGCTAAGATGGAAAATGCCCAGAAAGAACTACATATATTGGCATGACTAACTTCCATCCTTTCTAAGATATGCTTTTCATTGCCAATTCAGAAAAGGATTTATTGGATCTATATTTGTGTA
Organism: Globicephala melas; assembly: GCF_963455315.2. NCBI lineage: Eukaryota > Metazoa > Chordata > Mammalia > Artiodactyla > Delphinidae > Globicephala > Globicephala melas. The sequence continues at coordinate 120,649,027 of NC_083315.2, forward strand.
GCACTCAGGTGATGTCTGTCTTCAGCTATCTGTTTACTTGTTCGGCAAGAAATCTTAAGTGATGAGATGCCCCTCTATTTCATAGATTCCAAGATGTACCTGGTAACACATTTTAACATTTGAAGAAAGGAGATGTTTCATAAACAATGGCATCTTATAAGTACCATCAGCAAGGTGGCCAGAGTAGATAGTTGTTACTGGCTGGGCAGCATCACCTTGGTCACAGGTGTTCATATAATTACATTTTCATTTAATCTATGTGCAGTTTAGTGCATTTTGTTACTAAGCATTTTGGGTTTGTTTGACTATTTAAATTGTCTTCAAAAGGATGGAACTAAAGTAATCAGGAGAAAAACAGTTAAATTCATTAGGAGATATTCTACAGGTTACTTGTTCATTATGCCTCAGAACTGTCAAGGTCATAAAGACCAAAGAAAGAGTAAAGCAGTGTCAGAGACCAGAGGATGCAGAGGAGCCATGACAACTAAATAAAATGTAGTACCATGATTGGATCTTGGAATACAAAGATGAAAGATGATATCAGAAAAACTGGTGAAATCTAAATAAAGGCCTGAATTTAACTGATAGTAATGTAATGTATCAGTGTTTTCTTAGTTTTGACAAATGTTATGATGGTAATGTAAGTTAACAGTAGGGGAAACTGGGTGACAGATATGTGGAAATCTCTGTACTATTTTTGCAACTTTAATCTAAATTTATTCAAAAATAAAATGTTTACTAAAAAGGTTACATTCTGATTGATAATTGAAATGGAAATATTGAGTGCACAGAAAGGCACAAAAACAGAGAAGTGGAGCATGAATTTGATGCTATCAAGCAAACACTCATTACTGGAGAAATTATGGCAATTCCCTATCTTCTTCCAAAGCAACAACTGTTATAATGAGACCTAAGAATGGCCAATGGGTAGATAAAGATATGTTAATGCTTTACTAGTGAGTTAAGTGCAGATGAAGTGCCTGTCTCTCAAAGTAATACAACAGAGGCTGAAAAATTGACCTTTCCCTCCCAATGGGCAAGAGGAATGTCAAAGCCCCAGGAGAGCTGGTGAACAAATTCATGCTCTGCATGAACAGAATAATTGAATGTCTTTTTCTCTGAAGTTCATTGTTAAATTTTTGAGAATCTGCTTATATGCTAGAAACAATCAACAAAAGAAAAAAAGAAATTTTGCCAGATGAGAGAACTTCAACATTTTTAGAATGACTATCACATTTTGAATTTTAAGTAAAATCCTGAGTCACTAAAACTCTTTGAACACAAAGAAAAATGTTTTCAAACACATGGATATCAACAGTTCTGAGTAAAACATTATTCAGAACTGTAAATTTTTAAATTTATAGACATTTTAGGAATTTATTAAAAATTCCATTCACTATTTTATTTTTATGAATATATGGCAATGATATATGACTAAGTTTAAATAAGTAAAAATAAGCTCTTTCAATGAGTATAAAAAATTCTAACTAGTAAAAAAGCATTGTACAATAGCTTAATCAACACTGTATTAACTTTGTGGTATATAATGTCATAATTTATAATCTTTTTTATAGGCACAGTATGTATATATATACACATACATATATTCATATATGTACAAATATATACATATACACATAAGTTCATATATATCTATATACACACATAAATACAACATGAATGTTTTTTAAAGGAACAATATTTATGGATTCTTGCTTACCTATTGGAGCAGTTTCTACTTTTTTTTCCCTAGTATATAATATATAAATACACTTTAAAATTTTGTATTCAGAAATGTTACTACAATCTCTTATATATTAATTTTATAATTATTAATAGTAATATTTTAGATAAGTTATTAGATAATATTTTTCTAATAATTCTAATTTTTAAAATGACATAATTTTTTTCTTTGTAAGTTTTATACATTTTGTTTGTTATATTTTTACTTCAGTGACTGGTACCTGAAATAAAATGCTGAACAGAAATGGTTCTCAAACACAAAGAGAAAACTTTTAAACTTTCAGCAGTAAGTAATTATTTCAACAATCAATAGTTTATGATTTTTATCAAACATATTCTATATTACTATATAATTTTTTTCTATTTTAATTGTTAATATTCTGCATTAATTAATTGATTTTCTAATGTTAAATTAGTTTGCATTCCTCAAAATGCAAAACTCAGTCTGATCATGGTATACTATTCTAGTTATATGTTGCTGTCACTACCTTATTTAAGATTTACATTTTTAAATAATATTGACTTGCAATTTTCTTTTCTCATGATCTCCTTACTTGGTTTTTCTAGCTCCTTATTTGGTTGTGCATCATTTTATAGATTGCTTACATGAGGCCTAATTTGTATATTAGATTAAGCCTTTTATTTCTAGAAGTTATCTCTTTGTCTCTATGAATGTGTTTTACTATAAATGTTTTATTTTATATTAAGAAAGCAACCTCCATATTTCTTTTAATTAGTTATTGCATGGCATATTTTTCATTCTTTTTCTTTTACTTTTTAAAAAATTCTTGCATTTCATACATCTTTTGTAAAGACCTTATTATTTGTTTGTTTATTTTATGCATTCTAAATATTTCTTCTTTATCTGGAGCATTCAGTCTATTTATATTTATCTTAGTTGCTCTTTTATTGGGTCATATTTATTTAAGTGCTTTCTACATTTGCAGCCTGTTCTTTGTTAATTTTCTCTTTCCTTTTTTCCTTTATTTGGAGGGATGAAGTGTGCTTTTTTTATCATCACCCTCATATAAGAGTCTGAAAGTTATTTTGTCTATTTCTGTTCTTTTAGTGTTTATTCCTTTCTTGTAGCCAATAGACATTTCAAAGCATGGCCAGAGACATATCAGATGGTATCTATTCTGTCAGATTGGGTTCTGAAGCAGGGCATGTAATTTAGAGCACCCAGCCTACTTACAATGATTGTATTGTGTGTGAGAAAAACTTGGTTATTATAAGCCACTAAGAATTTTGTTTATTGTTACTGCAATATAACTTAATATATCCTGTCTAATGCATAAATTATTATCAGTGGTAAATATCATACAAAAATTGAAGTTGTGTGTGTGTATGTGTATTCTGTAATTAAATTATTATAGTAGGCTGGAAAGATGATGATCCTATTTATATAGTGGCATATTATTTGGTCAACCTGTGTCTGTGGAAACATGGAAGCATATCAAGTATGTAATGCACTTGTAGCTCTAGGGGAAAAATTTGGAAGTAAAATGCTAGTACTATGACTTGATTTCTGGGGACATATTTAGTAAAGTAATACAAGGTAAGAAAAGAAATAAATATATCAGAAAAGAATTGGCTAGTTTGAAAGCAAAACTGAAAAAGACTAGAAAAAGCCCACAAATTTGGCAATTTTCAGGTTTGGAATTGCCATTGCTTCTAATTCCAAAAAGTAAAAGTCAGATTTGAGAAATACTTTCAGCAATAATTGCCAGTTAAACTCAGTGTTGTATCAAGGATCAAGTGAAGTATACAATGGTCACACCCAATAGTCATAATCACTAAACCTATAAAAATTTCTCAGACTTAGCGTCCAATTAATGATGTGTCATGAAATAAAATTACTCCACTTAGAACAAAGGACTTAATGGAAAGGAATGTCTTTCCTACTAAAGCCTGATAATCATATTTAATCTAAGAGATAGTCATATGGGAAGATTCATGGAAATATGAAAAAATATAACTATATTTGACACTTACTTAAGTATACCTAATTATAAAATTCTAAGGAAAAAAAAGCAGGGTCTTTGGTTATGCAACAGTTACTTGCATATGATACCAATAGCGCAAGTAACAAAAACAAAACAACATAATACTTATGAGTTTTAAAAATTAAAATTTCTTACACTTCAAAGCATACCATTCAGTAAAAAAGATTGTTAATAGACTGGAAGAAAATAGTGGCAAATAATATATCTGATAAAGGTCTTATGTCCAAAACATATAAAGAATTTTTACTACTCAATAACAAAAAGACAAATGACCCACCTAAAACAATGGATAAAAGATTAGGGTAGGCATATCTGCAAAGAAGATATAGGATTGAACAATAAGCATATCAAAAGATGCACAGCATCATTGGTGATTAGGCAAATGTAAATCAAAACCACAATGAGATATCACTTCCCACACACTAGCATGGCTATCGTCAAAAGATAATACAGAGTGATGTTGACAAGAATGTGGAAGAATTTAAAACCTCACATATTGTGACTGGGAATGTAAAATGGTGCAGTGACTTTGGATAAGTTTTTGTGCACAATAATCAAAAAGTAGAAACAGTCCAAATGTCCATCAGTTGGTGAATCAGTAATAAACGTGGTTATACATACAGTGAAATATTACTTGGCCATAAGAAAAAATAAATTGATGGTACATGCTACTACATGGATGAACCTCAAAAACATGTTAAGTAAAATAAGCCAGACACAAAAGAATTCATTTTATGATCCCATTTATATAAAATATCCAGAAAAGGCAAATATCTGGAGGCAAATGTAGGTTTGTGGTTGCATAGTACTGGGAGTGGGGATAGAGAATGATTGTAAATAGGCATAAGGTTTCTCTTTGAGGTGATAGAGACGTTCTAAGTTTATATTGTGATAGTTGAACATTTTTATTAATATGCTAAAAATTATTGATAAGCTTAACACCAATGTTTATTGAGATACATACATATTAATTTAATGAAACAAAGTATACTGATAGTAACTCTGGGTGCAGCTATGAGTACATGTACCTAGATCAAACAGACACAAAACTAGGTATTTTAGATTTATACTGACAAAATAATAATCAGCTTGGACTAAAAGATATTGTGATTGTGGCTTAAAACTTTTGAGAGGCAATTTTCCATAGGTTTGTCATGTTTCTTCATGTTTTGTGAAGTGTGGTTCCAATTGCCCTTGTTTCAGAATATCTTTTCAAGGATTTCTGTATGGAAAATAGCTTTGAAAAACACAATGACTCGCTCTGTACCAAAGGGGAAGATAGTGATAGTGTCTCCTTACAGAGCAAACGATGAGCATGCTTACTTACCTTTTAAGAGAGATGGAGCGCACTAAACTTAGGAGTTCTCATCTGAACCACAATATGATTAATATGCAATGTCACCTGGCCTTTGCCATGTCACCATGTGAGAATTGGGGCTCAGTCAACTGGAACAAAACAGGCTGAAACTCTATTGCTAATGCTATAGATAATAAACTATCCTTCATCTCTGACTCAGGCATCTCATGTCTTCTACCAGCAACCATGATGTTTCTTGCATGTAAGATAAAATCTCACTTTTCATATTTCATGACAAAAACAGCCCTTACACATGAAATAGATTGAGAAAACTCCCACCAATCAGGTACCTAGTATCATGGGGACCAAAATGTTATTAAAGAACAAACCATTATACCCACCAAATTTTGTATAAGAATATAAGAAATACCCTGGAAGATGTCTCTGTTATGGAGTAGGAACAAAATACACAAGAAAACCACCTTGAGCAATGGAGTGGAAAATGCATATTCCAGTTGTTCAGTTCTTTCACAAGAAACTTTGTTTGACTCAGAGATTACACAGCCCAGCAGAGGAGAGCATTAAATGATAGAATATCAGGAACAATGGGGAATGTATAACATTTTGCTTCAAATGATAAAGTTTTCAGAAAGTAGTGTTGCAATGAGTAACATTGGCTTTGAAATTCAATCATTCATTTATCTAACAAAGTCTGAGGCAGGTCCGTCTATAAATGTTTTGTAATCTCCATCTGTGGATGTTTTGTAAATAATGATTTAGAATATAACTTGTGAGAGAAAGGTTTACTATGACCAGCTACTCAGTCTTTGGGAAGAACTCACCACCTACATTCATAAATACATGTCAGTGTATATACACACAGATGCACAGATTCACAGTTGATTAAATTTATCAGATAAACAAGAATTGGACTGAAAATAAAATAATTTAATCTGACAATTTTGTAGAATCATGGATAAAATAAATGATTGCTTTTTTAAATACAATGTTGATATGCTACACTTTTTATTCTTTTTTATCACTTAAGTATATAATAGTGATTTTTGTCAAGTGACAAAGTATGTAATTGAAGTGAATAAGAAACCCTTTTACTTCTAGTTAAAAAGAAATATTTTATGTAACATAAACACTTATTTTTAATGACTCATATTTGCATTGAATGAACAGTGTTCAGTCTCATATCTGAGAGTGGTATTTGGTAAAGCTTATTTGGACAAAACAGAATTATGATGCTGAGTGATATATAGTACTGGTGATTTTTCTGGCTTGTGAATCATTTTCCAGGGTTTAGAATGGCAGATTTTTTTCTAACAATGTTATGAATTCAACCCAATGCCAATTATCTACCATATTCTTCTCTATGAATTGCTTTTATGCACCCAAAGGACATTCAAAAAGGACAAACATTGTATATTAATAATTCAGATTTGTAAGTTTATTTGAGCATTTTAAAGGACACAAAAGTTCTAATCAGATTTTCATATGCTTTCTTTAATCTGAAGTATTGGTTAGCTTCATTCAGCAGCTTAATATATTAAGCTGTGATATAACTCAGAGTAATAAGTTTCATAATTATGATTAATGATGAAATTTTTAAGCCCATGCACAATATAAAAAATTCTATGTACAAGTTCTGAATTAATAAAATACAATATTACAAAATGAATCAGTGATTACTTCTTTAAAATATCTGTGGGTGTGGGAACTCAAATACATAAATTCCTTTCTGTAAGAAACAAAAGCAGAGGAATTGAGAAAAATATGGGTCACAGTTCCACAGAATTTTTAGTTTTGCAATGTTATGCCCTTTGATATCATTTTATGATATTACAGAAAACATCTTAATATTACAATTTAGCTAAGTATGACTTCAGATCATATCAATATAGGGTCTATTCAGAGTGCTTATGTATCTATCTAGAACTTCCACTTCTTTTGGTATTTGCTTTATGTCCATCTAGAGTATTATAATATTTATTATTTTCATGATATAGTGTATGAAATAATGTTACTTATATATGCCATAAGTAGACAGTAGACAATATATATGTCATGAATATAAAGGATATCCAATATATATTGTAATTCATTTAAATAAAGACACTAAATGATGATTTCTTTTTCTAAGAATTACAAATGTCACAAAGTTATAATTGTATTAGAAACACATTTTTTGAAAATTTAGAAGGAAAAACCTATTTGAGTTAATATATAAAAATATCTAGGCTAGAACTAGGTTAGCCTAGTCTAGGCTACTCATTCTGCAGGAAGAAATGTTGTATATAATACAAATATTCATATAATTTTAATATCTACTACAAGAGAGTCAGCATTCTAAATATAACTAATTTTTGGATTTTGCTTTATTTTCATAGCTATAATTAAAAATGGAAATATTATATAAATTATATTTTAAATATATATTTCATATTCTATTATATCCTATAATAGACACATCAACTTATTCTAATTAAAACCTTTTGGAGAAAATACATCCTAGCCTTAGAGCAATTTGTGATACCTGATTCTCTATATTATTTTTTAAATTGTTGAATTTTCAAAACACTGTTCATGTCTTCCATTATTTAAAATAAGTGTGTAGTTTCCAATTATTTCTATTTTTTTACAATGAGAATGCATATAATTGCTTTACTAAATTCCAAAAGCTTGAAATTTGTGAAACGTACGTTTACTTATTATCTTTTACAAACACTGCAGAAATGACAAAAGTAATTTTTTTAAAAAATTATAAGTACTAAAATAGAAAAGTAAAGAAAAAGGAAGCATGTCTTTAATGGACATAATTTGCCTGAATTTCTCAAGGAGAGAAAACAAAATGAATACAATGATTAGAAGGGAATGCTTTAGAGATTGAGGTCTTTATAGGGCTGCCCCAACCTCAGAGGTCCAAGAAACAATAAGTAGGAAAGCATGCTAGGGTATTATGTAAGTGATTAATTCATGTGTCAGATTTGAAGAAATGGGGATATGTAATGGACACAGGAAACATATATACCATTGAGTACAAATATTGAGGCACAAAGAAATTCAGTACCTCCAGGTAGACATGGAGCCCAAAAGTAGTGTTTACCTACCAGGAAAACAAGTTATTGGAATAACATATTGGTATTATGAATTGTTCCTCCCAACCAAAGCTTCTGAGGCAGACCATAGTACACAAAAGTAGCTTCCATAATCTAGGGCTTGTCTTTCAACTTTTTTAATCTGGTGAATTTTCTAAACAAATATTTTCATCTTGTGTTTTAAAATATATTACTCCTTTCCTTAAGAGTTTCTGGGTGCTGAGTCATAATTAAGAAAATCTTTATCTCCCCTTGAACTACTGAAACAAATATAGTACTTGTGCTACTGAATAACCAAGAGATTACTGAAGAAATCAAAGAAAAAATTAAAAAAATACGTAGAAACAAATGACAATGAAAACACGATGATCCAAAACCTATTGGATGCAGCAAAAGCAGTTCTAAGAGGGAAGTTAATAACAATTCAATGTCACCTCAAGAAACAAGAAAAGTCTCAAATAAACAATCTAACCCTACATTTAAAACAACTAGAGAAAGAAGAACAGAGACAACGCAAAGTCAGTAGAAAAAAGAACTCATAAAGATCAGCGCAAATGAAATAGAAACGAAGAAAACAATAGCAAAGATCAATAAAACTAAAAGCTGGTTCTTTGAGAAGATAAACAAAATTGATAAACCCTTAGGCAGATTCACCAAGAAAAAAAGGGAGAGGATGCAAATCAATAAAATTAGAAATGAAAAAGGAGAAATCACAACTCACACTGCAGAAATACAAAGGATTATAAGAGGCTACTACAAAAAAAACTATATGCCAATAAAATGGACAACCACAAAGAAATGGACACATTCTTGGAAAGGTACAATTTTCCAAGCCTGAACCAGGAAGAATTAGAAAATATAAACAGACCTATCACAAGTAATGAAATTGAAACTGTAATTAAAAACCTTCCAACAAACAAAAGTCCAGGATCAGATGGCTTCACAGGTGAATTCTATCAAACATTTAGAGAAGAGCTAACACCAATCCTTCTCAAACTCTTCCAAAAATGGGCAGAGGGAGAAACACTCCCAAATTCATTCTACAAAGCCACCATCACCCTGATACCAAAACCAGACAAAGATGTCACAAAAAAAGAAAATTATAGACAGTATCACAGATGAACATTGATGCAAAAATCCTGAACAAAATACTAGCAAACAGATTCCAACAACACATTAAAAGGATCATACACCATGATCAAGTGGGATTTATCCCAGGAATGCAAAGATTCTTCAATATACACAAATCAATCAATGTGATACACCACATTATCAAATTAAGGAATAAAAACTATATGATCATCTCAATAGATGCAGAAAAAGCTTTTGATAAAATTCAACACCAATTTATGATAAAAACTCTCCAGAAAATGGGCATAGAGGGAACCTGCCTCAACATAATAAAGGCCATATATGACAAACCCACAGCAAACATCATACTCAATGGTGAAAAACTGAAAACATTTCCTCTAAGATCAGGAACAAAACAAGGATATCCACTCTCACCACTATTATTCAACATACTTTTGGAAGTCCTAGTCACAGCAATCAGGGTAGAAAAAGAAATAAAAGGAATACAAATTGGAAAAGAAGAAGTAAAACTGTCACTGTTTGCAAATGACATGATACTATACATAGAGAATCCTAAAGATGCCACCAGAAAGCTACTAGAGCTAATCATTGAATTTGGTAAAGTAGCAGGATACAAAATTAATGCACAGAAATCTCTTGCATTCCTGTACACTAATGATGAAAAATCTGAAAGAGAAGTTAAGGAAACACTCCCATTTACCATTGCAACAGAAAGAATAAAATACCTAGGAATAAATCTGCCTAAGGACGTGAAAGACTTGTACTCAGAAAAGTATAAAACACTGATGAAAGAAATCAAAGATGACATAAACAGATGGAGAGATATACCATGTTCTTGGAGTGGAAGAATCAACATTGTGAAAATGACTATACTACCAAAAGTAATCTACAGATTCAATGCAATCCCTATCAAACTACCAATGGCATTCTTCACAGAATAAGAATAAAAAACCTTACAGCTCCTATGGAAACATAAAAGACCCTGAGTAGCCAAAGCAATCTTGAGAAAGAAAAATAGAGTTGGATGAATCAGGCTCTCTGACTTCAAACTATACCACAAATCTACAGAAATCAAGACAGTATGGTACCGGCACAAAAACAGAAACATAGATCAACGATACAGGATAGAATGCCCAGAGATAAACCCATGCACATATGGTCACCTAACTTATGACAAAGGAGGCGAGGACATACAATGAAGAAAAGACAGCGTTTTCAATAACTGGTGCTGGGAACACTGGACAGCTACATGTAAAAGAATGAAATTAGAACACTTCCTAACACCATATACAAAAATAAACTCCAAATGGATTACAGACCTAAATGTAAAACCAGACACTATAAAACTCTTAGAGGAAAACATAGGAAAAACAATCTTTGACATAAATCACAGCAATATCTTTTTTAACCCATCTCCTAGAGTAACATAAATAAAAACAAAAATAAACAAATGAGACTTAATGAAACTTAAAAGCTTTTGCACGGCAAAGGAAACCATAAACAAGACAAAAAGACAACCCACAGAATGGGAAGTAATAATTGCAAATAAAACAGAGAAAGGATTAATCTCCAAAATATACAAACAGCTCATGGAGCGCAATATCAGAAAAACAAACAATCCAAATAAAAAATGGCCAGAAGACCTAAATAGACATTTCACCAAGGAAGACATACAGATTGCCTAGAGGCACATGAAAAGATGCTCAACATCACTAATTATTAGAGAAATGCAAATCAAAACTACAATGAGGTGTTACTTCATGCCAGTCAGAATGGCCATTATCATAAAATATAGAAACAGTAAATGCTAGAAAGGGTGTGGTGAAAAGGGAACCCTTTTGCACTGTTGGTGGGAATGTAAACTGATACAGCCACTATGGAAACAGTATGGGAGTTCCTTAAAAAACTACAAATAGAACTACCATACGACCCAGCAATCCCACTACTGGGCATATACCCTGAGAAAACCATAATTCAAAAAGAGACATGTACCACAATGTTCACTGCAGCACTATTTACAATAGCCAGGACGTGGAACCAACCTATTGACTTTTTAAACATTTTGTTTTCAGCAGTTACAGTGTGAACTTTTCAAGGACATGATTACAGCTTAATCTTCTTCATATTCTCAAGGTTTATAATAGGGACAGCCACACAGTAGATGTTAGACTAAAATGTGTTGATTTTCCTATTGCAATAATTTAAATAACAAGTTTTACTGCTTCAATTAGAGTACTTTGTAATAAACTTTAGAAGAATTATCTACATATTTGTGTTAGTCTCGTTTATCCAGTAATTACTTCTTATAATATTTTTATTTATTTGTAAATCTCTATATTAATATACCCCAAAATTAATTTTTGTAAAGTTGTACCATTGTGAAACCATAAGATAGACTCAAGCTTCACAAAATTCAAAATATATAATTAGTGTAATTGTATTGTTTTCTTTCATACGTTTCATCATTTCTTTAGTATTTGCTTTTCTGTCACTAGAAAAAAATCAAATTGATCTTTGAAATGGGTGCATCCCTGAAATATGTTTAATTATCACTGCCGTAGGTAACTGTGCCTACAATGTAGTTTATTGCTACTAAATGCATATTATACTCAGATAAGTATACCAAAGTGATAAAATCTATAGTGATAAATAATAGAGTGAAAGCAGAGGTGTTAATTTGTATAGAAAAGATGTCTCCTGATAAATATGTAACAATTTTTATGGAGTGGCTAGTATGTGCCAATCAGTATCTTATAACAGTAAAGAAAATAGCTTATGTGATTTTAGCTTCATAAAATGAATATGGAATAATGAAAAAATGACAAAATTGAGAACTTAAATTCAACTTAATGAAAAATTTAACTAAATGTTTAAGCTTAAATGTAACTTAATGTTAAAAAAAATAGATATTACTTAAAGGAATTATAATCTCTCAGCGATAGAGATGTTCAAACTTTAGATACTAGCATTCCAAGGCTTTGATTCATGAAAGAGGCCATCTAAGAAAAGGTAGCATGATGACCCTAATTTTTTTTTTACTGCTATTTTGTGAATGTAAGAGCTGTACTTAAAGATTATGTTAATTATATTAAATGCCAGAAAATGCTCTGTTAAAAAAAAGAGAGAAAAATACAAATAGGGGTCTGTACATCTTAAGAGATATAGACTTTTTAGTTAAGTGATGTGGGTGATGAAAAAAGAATGTGGATAAACTGTAATGCCCCATCAACTACATTCATACATAGATAATTAGGCAAAGGTAGTGGGGAAAAGTTGCAATGCCATATATATTGAGGCGTACAATTTTCTGACAGAAACCACAAACTGGAAATGACATGGTAGAACTTTAGATGTAGAATTGAGGCAGAACTGAACCAAAAGAAATTTAACTAACTTGTCTATTAACAAAATAAGTCTAGAAATGATGTAGTTTGTTTCAGATTGAAGAATGGGGGAAAATAACTTAGGTAAAATATTTTGTAGTAAAAAGGAAAATTAAGAACATCCTGGAGATTTAAGAGATAATATTTCTTAAAATTAGGTACTATGGGATTCTAGTGTCATAAAACTGGAATATTTAGCATATATTCTTTAAAAAAAGCAATTACACAAAGCCAAAAGTATTATAAAGAGAGGAAACACATACAAAATGAAAGCTAGACATATGAGCTATAGAAAGGAATGCAAGAAAATTATCATAAGAAAAATTTTCATCAGAATTATTAAAATATTAAAGTGATGGCACAGAAAATGGGTTCAATGAAATAAAGAATGTCAAGACAGAAGAAGACAAAAATGTAAATAAGGTAAGAAATTAGAAAGCATTCTGCTAAATGTTGTTTTCCAAGGAATATAATTTTTAAAATGTGAAAATCAATAATCTATAACACAGTAGGAGAAAATATTTATGTGTCAAGTAGAGAATTTTGTGTGTGAATTCTATAGAATTCAGGTTTCTATAGAAAGTGAATGAAAATATAACCACAACAACCTAAATATAGTGTGGGGTTTAAATATAAATAAAAATATTTATGGTAGATTTACTTTTAGTTTTTTAAGGAACCTCCATACTGTTCTCCATAGTGGCTGCACCAATTTACATTCCCATGCCTCCCTTTTCTCCACACCCTCTCCATCATTTATTGTTTGTGGATTTTTTGATGATGGCCATTCTGACAGGTTTGAGGTGATATCTCATTGTAGTTTTGCTTTGCATTTCTCTAATATTTAGTGATGTTGAACATCTTTTCATGTGCCTCTTGGCCATCTGTATGATGTCTTCTTTGGAGAAATGTCTATTTAGGTCTTCTGCCCATTTTTTGATTGCATTGTTTGTTTTGATGATATTAAGCTGCATGAGCTGTTTGTAAATTTTGGAGACTAATCCCTTGTTGGTCACATCATTTGCAAATATTTTCTCCCATTCTGTGGGTTGTTGTTTTGTTTTGTTTATGGTTTCCTTTGTTGTGCAAAAGCTTTTGAGTTTTATTAGGTCCCATTTGTTTATTTTTGTTTTTATTTCCATTATTCTGGGAGATGAATCAAAAAAGATATTGCTGCAATTTATGTCAGAGTGTGTTCTGCCTATGTTTTCCTCTAAGAGTTTTATAGTGTCTGGCCTTACATTTAAGTCTTTAATCCATTTTGCATTTATTTTTGTGTAGGGGTTAAAAAATGTTCTAATTTCATTTTTTTACATGTAGCTGTCTGGTGTTCCCAGCACCATTTGTTTAAAAGACTGTCTTTTCTCCATTGCATAATCTTGCCTCCTTTGTCATAGATTAATTGACCATAGGTGCCTGGGTTTATTTCTGGGCTTTCTATTCTGTTCCATTGATCTATATTTCTATTTTTGTGCCAGTACCATACTGTTTTGATGACTGTAGCTTTGTAGTATAGTCTGAAGTCAGGGAGCCTGATTCCTCCAGCTCCGTTTTTCTTTCTCAAGTTTGCTTTGGCTATTTGGGGTCTTTTGTATCTGCATACAAATTTTAAGATTTTTTTTTGTTCTAGTTCTGTGAAAAATGCCATTGGTAATTTGATAGGGATTACATTGAATCTGTAGAGTGCCTTGGGTATAGTCATTTTGACAATAGTGATTCTTCCAATCCAAGAACATGGTATATCTCTCCATCTGTTTGTGTCATCTTTGATTTCTTTCATCAGCATCTTATAGTTCCCGGAGTACAGGTCTTTTGTCTCCTTATGTAGGTTTATTCCTAGATATTTTATTCTTTTTGATGAAATGGTAAATGGGATCAGTTCTTCAATTTCTATTTCTGATCTTTTGTTGTTAGTGTATAGAAATGCAATAGATTTCTGTGTATTAAGTTTTTATCCTGTAACTCTATCGAATTCATTGATGAGCTCCAGCAGTTTTCAGGTAGCATCTTTAGGATTTTCTATGTATAATATCATGCCATCTGCAAACAGTGATAGTTTAACTTCTTTTCCAATTTGTATTCCTTTTGTTTCTTTTTATTTCACCTTCTTATTAAATTTATTTTTGAGTAGTTTTGTTGTTCATGTACCATAATGTGCAATATTTATCTGAGAGTCAGAAAAATTATGTTGTCAGAGAAGTGCACCTCAGATAGCTTAAGCCCAGGTAAATCTTAGCCTGGATTCTGGAAGTGAAACCCAGGTGTCAATAGAACATAATGTTTCTGACATTTTCCCACTAGGTTTTCTATTTTATCTTTCTTCCAATTGTGTGTTTTCATTTTGTTCCTCCTTTGTTTACAATCAATGTTTTTCCCCACTAGTGGCAAAGATGACTGGGTATTTAGTTTTGTGGTCTGACCATTTGATGATCTCTGTAGATTAATAGTAAATGTCTCTTCTCTTTTTGTAGAAAATCTGGTTTGTTAGTCTTTTTCTGTTGATTTATTTGTCTATATTTTTAGCTTATATCAATTAAGAATGTATGCTCCCAGTGAAGGAGAATCACTTTCTGATATCTAAAAATGTGAATTTTTGTTTTTTTCTTTACTCTTTACCTGTGTCTGAAGTTACAGATATGAAGTCATAAGTACTCTGTGTCTATAATTCAGAAAACCTTTACCTCTCATTTGGTAAATCTGTAATGTTTTTCTATCTTTAGAGAGTATCAGTATATTATAAACTTTCCAAAATAGATGTTGTCTGATGGCTTGAAGATATGAATAAGCACACGTATGTTTATCAGTATTAAGTATTATACAAGCATACATTTATTCTACTTTTTTTTTTCCTTTCCTGAGCTTATACAGGATGACTAGTCAAATAAGTTAACATTATTTCTGAGTAATTTTAAAGATTATTTTAGCAGTACACATATTTTGTAGTATGCCTGCTTGATGTTAATTTCCAGGATATTCAGGTAACTTAAAATCTTGGATTGATATAAAAAATTGATTTTAGGGGCTTCCCTGGTGGCGCAGTGGTTGAGAGTCCGCCTGCTGATGCAGGGGACACGGGTTTGTGCCCTGGTCCGGGAAGATCCTACATGCTGCAGAGCGGCTGGGCCCATGGGCCATGACCGCTGAGCCTGCTCGTCCGGAGCCTGTGCTCCACAGCAGGAGAGGCCACAACAGTGAGAGGCCCACGTACCACAAAAAAAAAAAAAAATTGATTTTAATTAATGTATAATCACTAGATTTCTAAATAATTTCTAATGGGGAAAGAATTCTGAAACATTCATTATAAAGCATAAATTTAAGCTTATATACTTTTACTTCTTATTTTTATGTTATATATATATATAGATTATGTCTTTTGGTAATATTACTGATTTTGTTTGTTCCTGCTACTTTAAGAAGATGAATAAGGGATGTGTGACTGTAGAGTTTTTTACCTTTGCTCACAGTTTTGATAGTCTGCCAAATGCAAGAGTATACCAGACAGTTTTCAATTGTTCATTCCTAGTCCCCAGTTGTCTCTGTGAAATAGAAGTTAGTTAACTGGCTAAAGTTAATTAATATGAGTAGTTGAATCTATACTCGGAGCAGTAGTGACAGGAATACAGTTATGCAGATGCTTTTGTTTTACAAGGAAATAAGCAGCTTGATCTACAGCACTGAATCTCAGACTGCTTTGGTTTCCAGCCCTCTTTATACTTTTGGGCTTACTGAAGTCTCTGAGGAGCTTTTGTTTATGTGGGTTATAACCATCAATGTTTACCATGTTGAAAATGTGAAGCTTAAAAGTCATTAAGTACATATTTTCAATTCATCTGAAGATAGCAATGATGAACATAGTGCATGTTAACAAAAATAAGGTCTTGGTATATTGTGAAAATAGCTTTGACTTCATAAATCCCCTGAGGGAGAACTGCTGACATAAAGTATTAGTTTTTCTCAGAACATGAAATAATAATGGATAAAACTTGTAAAGTGAATTTCATTTGCTTTGTTTAGAAAAACTGAGTTTGTAAAAAAAATACAATAAAATGTGTTAAAATCAAGAAAATTTCACTCAAACTTGATGGGTTTGCTTCTTTGGTTTATTGATGAATAATTTGGCTGCAATATGATAGATTTTTTTATCTTACATATAATCTGTCTTGTTAGAAATGATTTTATTTCTTAGAGTAATTTTTTGTGCTTTTTGTTGAATCTATTTCTCTTTCATATTAAAATCTTGGTACCCCACAACAAACTAGTAAACTAAAGTTGTGTAAACTAAAAGTGTTTTAAGTCATATTTTATTCTTACTGACTTCCAAATATTAAGAAATTTACTAGATTTCTTCCTTTTCATGGAAATGCACTGATTTGCAGATGTTCAGTAAGCGTTCATCCACATATTGCTAGGATATATTTAGGGTTTATTTAGTCAAATCAATTGTGTAACTGAGATCTTACCTTGAGAATGTTGTTTATTTAATCAGATAGAAGAGACCACATTTAAGAAATAAATGTTGGCTATATTTGTAGAGCTAGTACATACAGAACCTCCTCAGAGACGGTGAAATTCCCAGTTTTATAATGAGGGCTATTGTTATGATGGTGGATACTGTTGGATTAAAATTTTTTGTGATTGTCATTGACTGGAATATATTACACTAATAATAACATTATTATAAGAAATATTGATGTAATGTTTTGTGTTAAAAATATTTAGTGGATGCTTCTATGGCTCCTGGGTTAAATATGTTAAGACAGGCATAATAGCTAGTCTATTTATTTTGAAGCTGATTTTAATTATTAATCAGTGTGAGCTTATTACTATAATTATTGTTCCTGAGATGATGGTTACTAGGATGGTAGTAAAAATAAGGGGAATTATTAGTATGGAAAGGATATAAATCAACATTTTCAGGATATAGCCTGGCTGGTGTATGGGTTACAGGGTTCCATCTTGACAGGTAGTAAGGGAGAACATGTCTTGGTAGGCCAGGAACCTTAATAAACTTTAGGCATATTGAAAATAGAAGAAGTCACCTAATTTTATAGATATTGAAGGAGAAACCTGGTAGAGTGTCTTAAGATTAGTTTCCTAGCAAATTCTAAAGGCTTTTAAAAGTTCAATCCAACTTTCCTTATGAAATCTTTTAGTTAATAGTTTAGTAGTGACATTTATGGCGTTAGGCGTTGGTTATTCAATAGTACGTGGCTCTAGATTTGCAAAGCAAATTAGAAAAACAAATGTATGCTTAATTGACATTCTCCTTGCACTTATATAAATAATCAGAACAACATAATGGTGGCAGGTTTTTGTGATTTGTTTTTGCATCAAGAATAATCTTGCTTTGTGATCATTATGATCACAGGTGAGGAGTACTAGGAAAAATGGTACAGTATTGAAATGGGCAAAAACAATTACTGGATGTCCTCTAGAGCACACTTTGGGGTTATCTCCTGAGCTATTTAAAACTAGGTACATTGTTAAAAAATTGAATCACGTGGATGATAATATACATGATTTTTGTCCATAGGAATCCAAATGAACTTTATGAGATACTTCTGATTATTGTACTGTGAATACTGACAAGTTTTACTTCTATTTGGAAATTTATTTCAGTATTCCTTTTTGCCTAATTGTAATATCTTAATGGTACCGTCATTGACTAATTACATACATTTTTGACGTGTATTTTTTTTTACCAAAAATAGTTGGCATTAGATTTTTCCTCTGATACATTAAATATCAAAATATACTAATCATATCATCATTGTTTTAAGATAATAAGAGAGTGACCTATCAAAGAAACTTATTCATCTGTATAAGGAGCAAAAACACATGCTCAGATTTTCAAGAAATGAGAAAATGTATTCCCAGTGAACACTTCAAAAATTAGTTTTGTTTGATACAATATTACTCTCAGGGAACAAGAAATTACATAAAATACTGGAAAATCTAAATAATACTTCTAAATCCAAAAAGTGATAATAATTTCCAAAATCTAAGATGTTATATATAATAATGAGAATTTAATAATATTAATATATCCTAAGATTATAGCCATAGTTAACAAATATTAGAAGAGGGATAATAAAAATATATTGTGATTTATAGAGGATCAAATGACATTATGGGTTTTGACAATAAAAGTGAACTAATATATTAATAATCTTAATGGGAATATTAAGTTGATCAGAAATTTGTATGTATACATTACTATTAATACTGTATAATACAAGAAAATAAAACATCCAAATAACTAAAAACAGAAAGTTTTACACAAAGCCTAAAAACCAAAAGGATAGAATAAAATTGTTGCATAAGGTAAAGGTCTTTATAATTAGTGAGTAAAGTCTTCATTTTGCAATAAATATTATTTAGAGCACTAGCTAAAGATTTTGGGAACAATAAATATGGTCTCCACTTTGAATTTCCTTGAGAACACTCTTAAAATTGTTTTTTGGCATCTCCTTGGCAGTTGAAACCTGTGCAGTCTGCACAACTGTAGGAGGCAATCCTGAGTACCTACCATAACCTTATTCCAAAAGGATAGGTTAAGCATTGAAAATTAAAGCTCCAACCACAGAAGAATTGGAAAATGTGAAAGAATATAGACTTTCACAAGTTTGAAGGCAAATGAATGAATGGAGAATTTTCAATTATATGATAAAAGTTGTAATCCTTAATATACAAGCGTACCTCTGAATAGTGTCAATATACAATTAAAACTTATTTGTGTATATTTTTTAATTGCTCTCCCAATACTGTAAATTTTATATAGGAGATCTTAGTAAGTTTGTTTAATTTTACAGTACACAAATAGAAAAATACATACCTCAGTAGAAAAACAGGTGAAGTATATTAACATCTATTTTACAAAGAATAATTTAAAAATGCCAAATAAACAAGTATTACTAGTGATCTAGGAAATGCAGAGTAATAGAGTTTTTTTCCTTTACCCAGCTTGCAATGATTACAGATTAAAATTCACATGCTACTTAGATTTTATGTTAATAGTTATAGTGTACAGATGTTAAAAGAGAACATGAAGTTTCTGAAATACAAAGTTGTAATAGGCACCAGATTAAACAAAACATGGTATCAATGACCCAGGAATTACATCACCAATAAATTATGTTAAAATGCCATAAGTTGGGCTTCCCTGGTGGCGCAGTGGTTGAGAGTCCGCCTGCCGATGCAGGGGACACGGGTTCGTGTCCCAGTCCGGGAAGATGCCACATGCCGCGGAGCGGCTGGACCCGTGAGCCATGGCCGCTGAGCCTGCGCGTCTGGAGCCTGTGCTCCGCAACAGGAGAGGCCACGACAGTGAGAGGCCCGCGTACCGCAAAAAAAAAAAAAAAAAAGTGCAATAAGTGTGCAAATTTATATATGTAAGTATATTCTAGACAGTAACACAATATTGTAAACCACAGAACTGACTGTAAATATAGGTATATTTAAATCTATTATAACATATCTGCACAATGGAATTGTATTTAGTTTTAAAAGAAAAAATAAAAATGTGTATATAAAAATAAAAATATTATAATGATGTAGTAATAAATGAAAATACTAAGATTAGTAAGACAGTGTATGTACATAGATAATTATAAAATAAAAAAGATTGTGTTATTAAAATTTTTCTAAACACACCCATAGGATTAAGAATAGTAAACAATCTTTTCAACAAGAATGTGAAAAAGGGGAAATAAACCTATTGATTGGATATTCTTTTCAGAGAAGTATATGACATCTGTCTTTCCACTGACTCCCTTTGTTCCATAACGAGATACTTTCATGGCCTAGGCATTTTTCTTTTTGGAATAGATGTAGGTGATGGCAACTAAATTGTCATTAGCTCCTTCTGAGTCCTAAGTCTATTCTCTTATCTTTCCCTCAAGTGCCTGTTTGGAGTGGGAAAAGGTTTCACTGAGCATTCTTAAAACACATTAACTGCAATAATTTACAGTGTTCCTAGAGCCTACTCCCTATTTTCAAGCAGGGCTGACCTGTTCAGCTATTTCCCTAAAGGAAAATTTTCTACTCTTCAAGTAGAACCATATCTTTCAGTAATGTGTATTGAATCTCATCAGGTGCTTTTATCTGAATGTATTGAGTTCCTCACAAGGTTTTCTTCCTCTCATCTTTTAGAATTGTGAATTATTTAAATAGATATTTCTAATATTAACCAACTTTAAATCCCAAATAAATCTTTCTACGTCATTATGATCTATTTTTACTTTTTTTTTTTTTTTTTTTTTTTGCGGTACGCGGGCCTCTCACTGTTGTGGCCTCTCCCGTTGCGGAGCACAGGCTCCGGACGCACAGGCTCAGCGGCCATGGCTCACGGACCTAGCCGCTCCGCGGCATGTGGAATCCTCCCAGACCGGGGCATGAACCCGCGTCCCCTGCATCGGCAGGCGGACCCTCAACCACTGCGCCACCAGGGAAGCCCTATTTTTACTTTTTACACACTGATGGATTCAATTTGTTAATATTAAATTAAGAATTTGCAGTATATAAAAGTGAGAATTGCCTAAATGTTTCTTCTCTTGTACTGATTTTGTGTAGTTTAGGTATTAAGTTGAAACATCCTTCATTAACTGATTGAATGGGATTTCTACATTTTCTTGTTAGATTTTTATACTCTGACCTAGTCAGGATAGGGAGGAATGAGGCTCCAACTACCTTCTTACTAAGAATGACAGTTTTCACTAATCAAGTGTTCTTCTGATCTGATCTCAAAGAGTTATATACAGTTACTTTAGATTCAGACTGCATTTTAAAACAAAATATGATCAGTGTTTGAACTATAATCTGTGTTTTTTTACCCCCCTCCTTCTCAAGGGCTGATGACATATTAACAAATCCCACTTTTCCCTATACTCTAATTGTTATAATTTTTTGAAAATATGTCTTTTTAAAATAATGTATGTTAATATTTGTCCTAATACTTTCTCCAAGTACTTTGCCTTTAAAAGGGTAGTATCATCAACAAAAATTTGAAAGGTATTTTATATTTTCATATTTAATTCTTCCATCTACTAACAGCATATGTATTTTGAAAGATATGTACTTCACATTTAATAAGAGTAAACAGAGGCAGTCACATCTTAATATTATGTATTTTTCATATCACAAAATGTAATCTGCCTATTTAAATGTGTAATATTCTAGAAATCCAAATGATATGAAAATTATCTATGAGGTGATTTTAATACAAAAAACTATAATACATTGGTATAAATATCACATGGACTGATTGTTCATTTTCTCTCTTGCCCAAAGGGATTCATGAAAATACATTGCCAAAAAGCCAAAGGATACTTAAATTTTACAATGCCTGTGTGATTTTTATATTTTTGTAGCAACATGTAGAGTTGGAAAGACAACTCAAATTATTATAGAATCAAATAAAAATTATAGCATATGAAAATATTTGTTTTGCATACAATTCCTAACTGAACCTTATGCACAAATGCAGATGACAGTTACTTTTTTTTTGTTTTTAAAGACTGAGGGATTTTAGTAGCAAGCATATCTTGATATTTATTTTCCCCAAAGGTGAAAAATCATGGAAAAAATTACCTAGCATATAATTTAAGTTTAAATCTCAGTTGGTGAAATGCATTACATTGTCTCCCTCACATAAAAAGTATGTGTTTTATTTGACAAAAGCTTTCAAAAATATGCTTTTAGGTGTTTTTATTTTTTTTTAATTTGGTGTTTTTAAATAAATTTCCAAAGTAGCTAATTTTTAAATATTCATGTCTTTTATGTTGCTTATTGTCATATACACATTAAGTATTTGATTTATAAAATCAATTTTATTATAATAAATGTAGAAATCATAAATAGAATGACTAACTTGATTCAATTATTTTCATTTGGTCTGATATTCTAATTATATTTTGATGAATAATTTTGAATTTCTCTAAATTATAATTATCTCTGGTCTTTCTAAAGCATTATTCATTTTAAAGCTCTCTGACTAATGAATTAAGTGGCTAATTAAGAAAAAAGGAAATTGAACTTAATCATACTGCTTCTGGAAAGAGTGGAAAGTTACTACATGTTTCGTTTGATAGAAATGATTTACTATAAACCTTGATTATATTAGGCCTATTATCAATGAAAGGAATGTGATAGCATTTCTTTTTTTAGTATTTTGCTTAAGGTAAATATAGAAATATTATAAATATTCAGGGGATTCATTCTTTTTTTCAAAATTATGTACTGATTACCTATACTTTTCCAGGAACTCAAAAAATATTTGAATATTTGCAAAATGGTGACACACAGGGGTGACAAAACAGAAAAGAGCCCTGTCAAATAAAGGGCCAATTGGGGAAATGCTGGTGATAAGACAAATAAATAAATGATAAAATTGTGGGAAAATAAAACAAAATAGAGCATGACTTGGTGGTGGGGAGAGGATAGTATTTAGATAGTATCATCTGGGAAGCTCTCTGAGGAAGCGACATGTGACCAGCAGTCCTAATTACAAAGACAAGCCAGCCATGTGACAGTCTGGAGGAAGAGTGTTACTGGCTATAAGAAGAGAAGGTATAACAGTCTTGAGTTTGAATGATCCTGTTATTTTCTAGGGACAGTCAGATTCTTTATCTGGAGTGAAGGAAGATTTGTAGAGGAAGTCCACAAGACAGGGAGGAGCCAGATGATGTGTGACCAAATGAGCCATATTAAGTGTTTGGATATTATTATATATACAATGGAAAACCATTGGAATGATTTAAAGCAATAGAATAATATAATCAGCCTTTTTTTTTTTTTAAATACAAGCAACCTGATTAGTATAGGAGGTATAATCCTCTTTGTCAGAGACAAAAATCAAAACAGTAAGATTCTTATGTAAACCAGAGAGAGTTTGATTAGTAGATGGTATTGGAGAAAGTGAAAAATGGATAGATTTGGTATATACTTTGGAGTCAGAACTTGCTGATGGATTGGCTGATGGAGGAAGGAAAATATTACAAAATGAGATCAAAGTTAATTTTATTTGAGCTGTTATAAAGACTGTCATCAATCTTATCAGAGTAAAATATTCTACTCAGAGCAAATAGTCTTACGGTGAAAACATTTCCACAAAAAGGAGCCCTGACCATTTAAGAAACTGTAAAGTGCCCAAGTATGTCTGTAGTGTTGGTGGAGAAACAAAAGAGGAGAAAAATTCAGAGACAGATAAAGGCTAAATTTACAGAGTTGTAATTCACGTTTATAGTGTAGACATAGCAAAAACAACAGAAAGGTCTTGGCTTAAGACTTTATTAAAATGTCCTAAGGTCAGAAGGGCTCAAGATCACTTGTTGGGGTGAGAAGGCAAGAAGAAAGATTTAATGGGTGTATTGCAGGAGGCAAGTCAAAGTTCAGCTCTGTTCCAAGAATTATCTGTTCAAATTCTCAGAAAGATTGAGAAAACTGAGGTTTTGTTAATCATGAGACAACCCTTTGTTTACTCTTTATATAGCCAAAATTGCTAGAAATTTTTTTTTCCAGTACTTAAACATGCCAGCATGTTCCTCTTTCTTGTAAATCTTAAGACAATGCAGAAGGAAAGTGAAAGTAATGTATGATGTTCTTGGTGAGAGGGAATAAGTAGCTTCTTTTTTATTTTTTAATTTATATAATTATAGATTATTAGAACAGAAAGAATTTTTTGATAATGTCTAATAAATAGCACTAATTTACAGATGAAAAATAAGTTTTGGAGAATATATTATATGTGAACTTAGTGACAAGCCAGATGTAGAATTTAGAATTAAACATCTGAATTCTAGGTGGTGAGTGTTCCTGAAGGCTTGAAAATTTAGTGATATTCTCATTTCAATTTTTAAGGAATGGTAAGAAAAAATAATGTGATAGTCTGTTCTTTCCAACAATGATCTTTTATTTTATAAGTGACATACAAGTATTCCTAATTCCATTCATACTACACTAAGAATAATTATCCTTATTTCAGAGCATCTGAGTTGGAACTCAAATAACATTTTAATTTATTTTATTTATTTATTTTTTGCGGTATGCAGGCCTCTCACTGTTGTGGCCTCTCCTGTTGCAGAGCACAGGCTCAGCAGCCATGGCTCACAGGCCCAGCCGCTCCACAGCATGTGGGATCATCCCGGACCAGGGCACGATCCCGTGTCCCCTGCATCAGCAGGCGGACTCTCAACCACTGTGCGACCAGGGAAGCCCTCAAATAGCATTTTATGACTCAATCCTGTAATTAAGTCAAAACCTTTCAATATATTGTAAAATAATACACATATGCTCTGGATCAAATAAAAATCTCTCATGGAAGTTAGTGTAAATGACATATATATTTTTATAGAGAAATGATAATGAATTTTTTCAAACATATTTTTAATGGAAGAAAATGGTAGCTTTTACATTAAATTTATCTATTTCCATGGGGAATGATGTTCTAAGATGTGCAGTGGTATAGGAACCAGTACAATAGAAGGACCTAAGGGAAAATTAATGTTTTAGCAAGATAATGGTGAAGAACATGTAAATGCACCCATTTATTTGCACATTTTTATGTTGATTCTGATGATATAAAAATACATTAAAGTAAATTTTACATTCCTTTTAGCTATGGAACTTTAGCTATATAATTGACAAAAGTTTAAGGAATTTTATTAACAATGATTTGGCATCTGTAAAGTAAAACATAACTTATTGTATAAAAATTTATTAATAATTATCAAAAGCTGTGACACTGTTAATACATGTTGAACTAAATATGCATCTTATAACAACTGAAACAAAAAAAATAAGTGTACACAGTTAGAGGTATGAATTCATCAAAACAATAAGAAATCCCCTTTAGTCGATTAACACTATGTCACAGGCATTTTCCTAAATGCGTTAACATTTCTGATTATTATTTGACTGAATAAACAGATAGAATTGACCTGATTTTGTAATATTCTGTGCCATTTTATAGTTTTCCTTCTCATACTACTTCACCTAATTAAAAACCTATGGTTAGGAATCTTTCCTGGGGATGATGGGTAAGCACCATTGAATGACTGAAATATACACAAAATCTGTGTGTACATGCAAATGGAATCTACTCACAGAGATTTGTGACTCCAAGATTTAAAATTCTTACATTATTTAAATTAGCAATACTTTGTGTTAAGAGTAATCAAAAATGTAATTATTTTGTGTTCCCTCCAATAGGTAATATATAGTTAGACTAATTTTTTTTTTTAATTTTATTTATTTATTTTTATTTTTGGCTGCGTTGGGTCTTCATTGCTGTGTGCGGGCTTCCCTCTAGTGGCAAGCGGGGGCCACTCTTGGTTGCGGTGCACAGGCTTCTCATTGCAGTGGCTTCCCCCGCTGCGGAGCAAGGGTTCTAGGCGCGCGGGCTTGAGTAGTTGTGGCATGTGGGCTCTAGAGCGCAGGCTCAGCAGTTGTGGCGCACGGGCCTAGTCGCTCCGCGGCATATGGGATCCTCCCGGACCAGGGCCCGAACCCGCGTCCCCCGCACTGGCAGGCGGATTCTCAACCACTGCGCCACCAGGGAAGCCCGACTAATTTTAAAAACAACTGTTATCACTGGTAAAACACCTCATGAAAAATGTCAAGAATTCTCAGTAATAAGGGGGGATTTTCTGGGCAGCATTTCAGCCTCAGAGGACAGATAATAATACATAATTTTTCCCAATAAATAAGATTTTATTAAACATCTCTGAGGACATGCCATATAGAATTCATGAAATACATTCACAGATATTTTATTAAAAAACATTT
Organism: Globicephala melas; assembly: GCF_963455315.2. NCBI lineage: Eukaryota > Metazoa > Chordata > Mammalia > Artiodactyla > Delphinidae > Globicephala > Globicephala melas. The sequence goes on from NC_083315.2 coordinate 120,675,434, forward strand.
GCATGATCAGGAAAACATGGTTTCAGCATTTCACAAATATTTAAATCACAAAGAAATACAGTTGAGGGAATTTTTTATTATCATTGAATTTTGGACAATAAGGAATGAGACCCAACTACCTAGCTACAATAAAGCATGGGTCTGATAGATGTCAGCAATGAATCAACTGATGAATATAAATCAAAATAGGATGCAGAATTGGATCAGGGTGTGACACAATCCAAAGAGTAAAAAAGAAAAGAAAAACATGTCATGGAAAAAATATGTGTGTTTATATTCTATCCAAGAACATGAGATATCTTTCCATTTATTTTTGTCTCCTTCAGGTTCTTTCATCAATGTCATAGTTTTCAGTACAGGTCTTTCATCTCCTTGGTTAAATTTATTATTATTAAGTATTTTATTGTTTTGGATGTTATTGTAAATGGAATTGCTTTCTTAATTTTCCTTATAGAGAATATCTTGTTAGTGTATAGAAATACAACTGATTTTTGTGTGATTTTCTATCCTGCAATTTAATTAATTCATTTATTCTAACAATTTTTTTTGTGAAATCTTTAGGGATGTGTGTGTGTGTGTGTGTATGTGTGTCTGTGTGTTTGTGTATACATATATATGTTTGTGTGTGTATATATATATATATATATATTCACAATATTTGCAAACAGAGACAAATTTACTTCTTCCTTTCCGATTTGGATGCCTTTTGTTTCACTTTCTTAACTAATTGCTATGGCTAGGACTTCCATTACTATGTTGATTAGAAATTATGACAGTGGGGCTCCTTGTCTTCTTCCTGTTCATAGGGGAAAAGCTTTCAGCTTTTCACTGTTGAGTGTGATGTTAGCTTTGAGCTTCTCATACATGGCCTTTATTATGCTGAGGTAGAGTCCTATACCAAACTTGTTGAGAGTTTTTATCATGAAAGGATGTTGAAATTTTTCAAATTCTATTTCTATTGAAATGATTATGTAATTTTTATCCTTTGTTTTGTTAATATGGTGTATCACATTTATTTATTTGGGTATGTTGAATCATCCTTGTGTCCAGAGATGAATCCCTCTTGATCGTGGTGTATGATTCTTCTAATGCACTCTTGAATTTGATTTGCTAGTATTTTGTTGGGGATTTTTGAATTGATGTTCATCAATGACATTGACCTGTAATTTTCTTTTCTTGTAGTAGTGTCCTTATCTGACAACAATATCAGAACAATGCTGGATTTACAAAATGAGTTTGATAGTGACCCTTCTTGTTCAATTTTTTGGAAGAGTTTGAGAAGGATTGGTATTCATTCTTCTTTAAATGTTTGGTATAATTACCTGTGAAGCATCTAGTCCTGGGCTTATCTTTCTTAGGAGATTTTCTATTACTGATTCAATCTCATTGCTTGTTATTGGTCTGTTCATATTTTCTGTTGGTTCATGATTTAGTCTTAGTAAGTTGTATGTTTCTAGGAATTTATGCATTTCTTCTAAGTCACCTAATTTTTTGACATATAATTGTTCATAGTAGTCTCATGATCTTTTGCATTTCTGCAATATCACTTGTAATATCTCCTCTTCCATTGACAAATTTATTAATGAGTCATTTCTTTTTTTTAATTAGTTAGTCTAGCAAAAGGTTTGTCAATTTTGTTAACTTTTAGAATAACCAGCTCTTAGTTTTGGTTGCTCTATTTCCTTTCTAATCTCTATTTTGTTTATTTTTGCTTATATTTATTATTTCCTTTTCTCTGTTAACTTTGGGTTTAGTTATTACTTTTCTAGTTCCTTAAGTTGTAAGGTTAGGTTGTCATGTTATTTATTTACCTATCCACAGAATCTGAAACAATAAACGAATAGGAAGACCAAAATGCATCAACCATTTACAGTTCAACCTGCTATTGATTTTGTAATTGTGGATACAAACGACAAAACTTAACTGTCCACTAATCATATTACTAATATGAATTAGTAAAACTCAGGTTGGTATTTTATTGTAAATTCAATCACAATATAATTATAAATTGATATCCATGGTTCTTTAAATGCCTCTTGAAGGAGTAATCTGAGTATGAATTTATTATTTTCAATAGAGAATTTTCTGAGAGATTTTGAAAAATTATTTTGTTCACTAAAATAATGCCACTTCTTGTGAAACTGAGTCATCAGGTGCAAAGAAAATTATGCATTTTCCCATTTTCTTTGGGTGTATTTTCTCCATTACTCAAGTCATGATGTGTATAACTTTAATATTAAATAAGAAGCTTTTGATTAATTTTTGGATACACTAAGTCAAGAAAACATTGTCTGATATTTTAACTAAAAGATTCACCATTGGAGGCTTCACTGGTGGCGCGGTGGTTGAGAATCTTCCTGCCAATGCAGGGGACACGGATTCAAGCTCTGGTCTGCGAAGATCCCACATGCCGCGGAGCAACTGGGCCAGTGAGCCAAAATTGCTGAGCCTGCGCGTCTGGAGACTGTGCTCCGCAACAAGCGAGGCCGCGATAGTGAGAGGCCCGCCTACCGCGATGAAGAGTGGCCCCTGCTTGCCACAACTAGAGAAAGCCCTCGCACAGAAACGAAGACCCAACACAGCCATAAATTAATTAATTAATTAATTAAAAAAAAAAGATTCACCATTGAGTTTTATATTACTCTCCAGTATTTTGTATGTGATAGAAACATATGTCAGTACAAGGATTTTCACATATTTCCATCTATAACTGAGTCTTTCTAATGGATGTTTTGTATTTCTGAATCACATTCAAAATATTTTTGGCTCAATTTGAGCCCTATAAAACTTTTTTTAAACTAAATTCAATCAATAATTCTTTTGGATATGTTAGTACTGATACTACTAAATGCCATTTCAATAGCTAATTATTTCATTTGATTTGAAAAATATATAAATTGAAAATTATCTGAGACATTCTATCCTGGATAATAACCTAAACTCTTGTGAGAAGAGTCAAAAATTTCTGCTTTTTTCCCCCATTACATAATAATTGGACCGTATGATAAAGGAGATTGTATAGAGCAGAAAGTCACATTGAATTTATTTATTAGTACGTTTTAAGCATACTATTGGAGGAAAATTACCTGCAAATATGATGGCTAACAATTCCTTTCATCCCTGTCTGGATATGCCTCTCCTTTCATCAAAAGGTGGAGGCCATTTCCTTATTTTTTGAATCTTGACTGGGTTTTTGATATGCTTTTTCCAATAGAAAGTGACAGAAGTGACTTGCCTAGATTTCTGAGCTTATCTATGTTTTAAGAAAACTTTCAGGTCACATTATCATCCTCTTAGAACCCTGTGCCACTATGTAAAAATTCTGACCTCTCTGCTGCGTAGAGTTCCAGCTGTCTCTCAGAATTTCCAGGTATCCCAGATTAGGCTCCAGAGAGAAAAATAAAGTCATCTTGAATATATCAGCCCCAGCCCATCTCCCAACTAAATTTAGGCACATAAATAACCTCAACTGACACCATGTAGAGCAAAATAGCTGTATACTTGAGCCTGGTCATGCAGTAAAGGATTAAGCTTACCCAAGAAATGTTTTGTATTTTCCCAGCCTCCTGAGAGGTAACCCCTAGACCTTTGGAATCTGCCTGATAATAATATTTACTTTCCAGGGGGACTTTGATCATGCTAAATAGTCTATTTTAAAAATGTGATTTATGATGGGGGCCATGCAGGCCATGGGGTACCAGGTCAGCTTCTGGAGGGGCTGGAGACTAAGGTCAGCCATGTCTACACAACACTCCCCAATAAAATCTCTAGACACCAAGAGTCAGGAAAGCTTCCCTGGTTGTCAGTGCTCCATTTATATTGTCACACATTTTTTCTTGGGAAAATTAGACATTGTGGAGAGCACAACTGGAAGCTCTGTGCTTGAAAGTCTCCTAGACCCTGCCTTGTGTGCTTCTTCCCTTGGATGGCTCAAATCTGCATCCTTTCATTATAATAAATCACAACCGTGAGAATAACATTTGTACTGATTTTGGTGGGTCCTTTTAATAAAACATTGAAACTGAGGATGGTCTTGTCCACCCCCCACCCCACAATTGCATTTATGTCAGAAGCAAGAGTGATATTGGAGACCACTGAACTGGCAGTTGGTGTCAAAAGTGAGGGTGGACTTGGAGACTCCTGAAATTTGCACAAGCCAACCCACAGGTTTGTGAGAAATAATAAGGTGAAGTTGCTTTAAGACATTCAGTTTTGTTGCAACTTGTTATATACCAATATATAAGATGGGCGTTACCAAAACAACAAACCAAAATATAATAAATTATGAATTTTTAATTTCATATAATTCAAAAGAAAATGGTATCTGCTTATAGATGGAAGATAAACTTATTTTGGAGACTGAGAAGGAAATTGTGTTTATCAGTAACAACATATTTAGTAAATGTACTGTCTACAATAACTTGAAAAGCAAATCAAGTGACTACTTAGCCTGTAGTTCCAGGAGATAAGATTGCAAAAAGTTGGTACATTATTGAATACTGACTGTTGCTTGTTGTGTTTAGCAAGATATAAGAAAGAGATTAGCTCAGGCAATAATTACCCAGTTTTTAAGCAGACATGAAAGTAAGTTACATCTATAAATGTAAGACTTTCAGAGTGAGAGAAACAAACTTTTTCTGGATCTAAACAACAGGAAATATAATGAAAAAGTTTATGAACAATGAAGATCCATTAGAAGTTCTCTGAAAACAAGGGGTCTTGGCCTTGAGGCAAAGCTCTGATTAAGTATGTTGACCTCCCACACAGGCTATTGTTTTCACCTGGCTCTAAGTTTTCTATTAAATTAAGAAAGATGACAATAAAGCAAAGAATAAATAAGGAAAAAGGAAAGCAAAGAAGGAAAGCTGACTTGAAACCCTAAGTCTCAGAAAAAAAATGTTATTTTTATTAACAATACATTAAATCGAAGGCAAAAATAACAAAAACATGTTTTTCTACTTTTAAAATATTTCACTTTGAAATAATTTAGATTTATAGGAGAATTGTAAAGATAGTTTGGACAGCTTCTCTTTATTCTTCAAATAGCTTATCCTAATGTCAACACCTAATATACCATGGTACATTTATCAAAAAAAATTAATATTGGTACAACACTTTGAACTATAGATTTTATTTGACTTTATCTAGTTTTCTTTATACTAATTTCCTTTTTCCTCTTCCAAGATCCAATCAGGATAACAATTTTTCAGTTTTTCCTTGTCTTCCATTATTTTTACATTTGAAAACTACTGGTCAGGTATTTTTAGACTGTCCGTCCTTGTGGGATGGTCTGACATTTTCTCATGATTAGATTGGGGTTATGGCTATGTGGGAAAGTATCACACAGGTGAATGTCCTTCTCTTGGTATCATACAAGTGGGAACACAATAGCAACATGAATTATCACTGGTGATATGAACCTTCCCTTGGAGTGAAGGTGGCATCTGCCAAGTTTCTCTACTCTAAAGGCACTCCTCTTTTTCATACTCTAATTATCAGAAGAAAGTGATTTAGTCCACGCTACTCTCCAGGAAAGAGAACTTAAGGTTCATCTCCTGGAGGGAAGATTATAAAATACTTTGTGGGCGTATGTTAGAGCTACCATGGTAATTAATGAATATTTTGGAAGAGGCAATGTGAGGTATGCAAATATCCTGTTCCCCAAAGTCTCACAGATTAATTTTGTCATTCATCAGTGGATCTTGCCTAAGAAGAATGATTGCTCTCATGTTCTAATACCGATTTTCCATTTCCTTCATTCTTTCTTACTGATATGATTTGGAGTTTTTTAAGAAGGAAGATTTGTTCCTTCCTCCCACTTATTTTACATATCCAATCATGTATTTATACTAGTATGGATTCATATGTATATATTATTCTTTGAGTTATTGTACAATACTATAGATATTTATTTACTCAAATTGTGCCAGTTTGTCCATTGGGAGGTCTTTCACTTAGCTCCTGTGTCTTTCTCATGTGTCCCATCCTTTTGTTGCTGTTGTTGTTGTTTTTAGCATCACAAGGTACTTCAGGCTTATCTTGTATATATGCTGTCCTAGCTTTAGAATCAGTCATTTCTCAAGGGAGGCCTATTTCCTTTTACAGGAGAAAAGTATTTAAAATCTAAGATGTCAGCATTTAGTATGGTTATTGCTACTGGTTGTCACCACTTTTGACCCTTTCAGTGAATGGTGTTAGAAAGTATATGTATGTAATATATGTACAGTTTCAGTCTATCTAGCTATCCATCTATCTATCATCTATTTATCTATCATCTATGTATCTATCTCTTAAAATGAGTTCATTCTGATATCTCCAACTCTAATTCAGTTACACAGGGTTCATTCTAGCCTTACCCTTGGCCTATTGTAACTTTTTTGACATGAGAAACCTGACTCCCAATATCTATATATCTATATAATTTTAAAATTATTTGTTCAACCTAGTATACACCTAGATTCAGAATCGCTAATTGATATCATTCTGAGCAACAAGTTTAACTAGAGTACAGTTTTGATGTACAGTTCTATTTTGACTTTATATTTAGAGTATCCATTAAAAATATGGCTCTTCAAAATTACTTATACAGCTCCTTTTTCTGCCTACCCTTTTCAGTGAGGTTATAGCATACATTTGTAATATAGTTAGATTCATTTCTGACAGTCTCTATTCCATCCCTGCATCCCCCGACACCCTAGTTGGTTGGTTTTTTTAAGTGCATACAGTAAATATCTCTCTTTTTGATGTATACTTCCATGGTTTCTGACAGATGCAGACAGATGCACCAACACAATGCTGTACAGAACAATTCCACCACCCAAACAATAGACTTGTGCTGTCCCCATCTCATCAACCACTCTGCTCTCCCTCAAATCCTGACAAGCATTAATCCATTTTCTTTTCCTGTAGTTTTGCATTTTCCAGAATGAAATAAATGAAATTATGCAAAACGTAGTCTTTTGAGTCGGACTTCTTTTACTTAGCAAAATACATGTGTCATCCATGTTTTAAAAGGATCTATAGCTAATATTTTTAAATGGTTGAGCAATATTTCACTCTATGTACCAGAGTTTGTTTATTCATTCACCTGTTGAAATACAACTTGTTTTATTTCCAGTTTTTGGTGATTGTAATAAAAGTTGTTATAAACCTTCACAGGCAGCTTTATGTGAACATAACATTGTAGTGCACTTGGGAAAATACCTAGAAGAAGGCTGTCATGTGGTAAGTGTATTTTTTTTTTTTTTTTTTTTTTGCGCTACACGGGCCTCTCACTGTTGTGGCCTCTCCCGTTGCGGAGCACAGGCTCCGAACGCGCAGGCTCAGCGGCCATGGCTCACGGGCCCAGACGCTCCGCGGCATGTGGGATCTTCCCAGACCGGGGCACAAACCCGTGTCTCCTGCAACGGCAGGCGGACTCTCAACCACTGCGCCACCAGGGAAGCCCGGTAAGTGTATTTTTAAGTTTATAAGAAGTCACCAAACTTTTCAAAAGTGGCTGTGCCATTTTACATTCCCACCAGCAATGTGTGAGTGTTTCAGTTCCTCTACATCCCAATCTAAACTTAATATTGTCTCCCTATTTGATTACAGCCCTTTAGTGAGTGTGAACTGGTATCTCATGGTATTATTTGCATTTCCCTAATGAATAGTGATATTGAGTATATTTCATGTGCTTATTAGCTATCCATTTATATTCTGTGGTGAAAGTTCTGCTCAGATATTTTTCCCATTTTTCAAATATTTTTAAACTTTATTTTGAACTAATTCCAGGTAACAGGAAGTTGCAAAGATAGTACATAGAGTTCTCATGTACCCTTCATCAAATGTTACCAGTGGTTACATCTGTTATAAGTATAGTATCAAAACCAAAGAATTAACACTGGGAAAATGTGAGTGTATAATTCTATGTCATTTTATGAGATGTAGATATTTGTGGAGTCTACCACTGCAATTAAGATACAGAACAATTCTATCACCACAAAGATCTCTCAGGCTACTCATTTATAGTTTCCCCCAAACACCCTGCTCCTCACTATTTCTAGCCCCATCTACCCACTCATCTATTCTCCTTTTTTATAATTTTGTCATTTTAAGACTTTTTTTTTTTTTTTTGCGGTATGTGGGCCTCTCACTGTTGTGGCCTCTCCCGTTGCGGAGCACAGGCTCCGGACGCACAGGCTCAGCGGCCATGGCTCACGGGCCCAGCCGCTCCGCGGCATGTGGGATCCTCCCGGACCGGGGCACGAACCCGTGTCCCCTGCATCGGCAGGCGGACTCTCAACCACTGCGCCACCAGGGAAACCCAAGACTTTTTTATAAATGGAATTACACAATACGAGATCTTTAGAGATTGGCGTTTTCACTTACCATAATGGACTTACGATACATCCAAGTTGTTGCATGTATCAAGAATCCATTCCTTTTAATTGTTTAATTTTCATTGTTAAGCAGTATTCTATGATATAGATATATCAGTTTGTTTAACCATTCACTCACTGAAAGGCATTTGGGTTGTTTCCAGTTGCTGACTATTAGAAACAAAGCTGCTATGAATAGTTGAGTGTGAATTTGAAACCGTGAGTAATCATTAGTCAAATCCATTTCACCTGCCTTCACTAATCAAGGTAGTTTTAAGACTTGTGTGTCCTCCAAGCAGCACGTAGCTTAAACAGTAAGATGTTTGCTGGAGTTGTTTATCAGCAACTTGGAGTCAGCTGTGTCTAGTTATAGTTGAAGTTGGAGTCAGCTGTGTCTAGTAAGACTGGATAGGACCAGAGACCCTCCTGTTTGGCCTGAAGGAGTGTCCGCCCAGTGACCTTTTGACATCAGAAGACCCAAAACTCCACCTTCAGAACATGCTAATCACCTCCATTTTGAAATGTGCAGAGGCCTGCAGCTTAATTACACCTGAGAAGATTACTGCACCTTTTTCCAATCACCTTTCCCCACCCTCCCCAAGCTCCCCATACCTCAGAATGCCCTGCTTCTTTATTCTTTATCCCACAAACCTCCTAAGGTCCTTGCCCTCGAGGTGGAGGTTCGGAGACTTGTTCTCCCTTCTCATTTGGTTGCATTGGGAATAAATCCTCTCTGCTGCACACCTCAGCTTCTCAGCGGTTTGGCTTGCTGTGCATCAGGTAAAAAGGAACGTGGTTTGCTAACAATTTTTTCTTTGTTTTTTGTTTGTGCCTGTATGTGCATGTTAATATAACTTTTTAATTTCTCTGGAATAAATGCCCCAAAGTACAATTGCTGGGTTATATGGTAAGTAAATGTTTAGTTTTGTAAAAAGACTGTTGTAGTCTTTTCAGTGTGGCTGTATCATTCTAGATGCCCACCTGCAATGTATGAGTAATCTAGTTCTCTCCATCCTTGTCAGCATATAGTATTATCAGTATTGTGCATTTTAGTCATTCTGACAGAGAGAAGTGGTATCTCATTGTGGTTTTAATTTGCATTTCTCTAAAGGCTAATGATGTTGGACATGTTTTCATGCTTATTGATGGGTCCTCTTAGGTGAAATATATTTTCATGCGGTACACGGGCCTCTCACTGTTGTGGCCTCTCCCTTTGCGGAGCACAGGCTCCGGATGCACAGGCTCAGCAGCCATGGCTCACGGGCCCAGCCGCTCCGCGGCATGTGGGATCCTCCCGGACTGGGGCACGAACCCGTGTCCCCTAGCATCGGCAGGCGGACTCTCAACCACTGTGCCACCAGGGAAGCCCCCCTGAGAGTTCTTTACGTCTTCTAGACACAAAGCTTTTGTAGGATATATAGTTTGCAAATATGTTCTCCCAGTCTGCAGCTAGTTTTTTATGCTCTTGACTGAGTCATTTGCAGAGAAAAGTTTTTAATAACATCCATTTTTTATAAAGGTTTCCTTTTGTGGGTTGTGCTCTTGGTTTGAGTCTAAAAATTATTTACCAACCCTTAAGTCCTGAGTTTTTCTTCTATTTTTTTTCTAAAAGCTTAGATTTTTCTGAGTTTTTTTTCCTAGAAGTTCTCCAAAAGTGATTCATTTTAGTTAATTTTTGTATAAAGTTTGAAATTTAGTTCAAAGTTCCTTTTTTTCCCTACAAATGTCCGATTGTTCCACATTGTTTGTTTAATAGGCTATTCTTCCTCCACTGAATTGCTTTTGTATTTATCAATTAGGCATATTGGTGTGGATCTATTTATGAGTTTCCATTCTATTACATTAATCTGTGTGTCTATTCTCCACTAATACCACACTGCCTTGATTACTATGAGTATAAAGTAGCTGTTAATGTCAATTGGGTGATTCCTTCTACTTTATTCTTCTTTTACAAAATTGTTTTAGCTATTCTAAGTCCACTGTCATTCCATGCAAGTTTTAGTATGTCTGTCTATATATGCAAAAAAGAAAATCTTTCTGGAATTTTTGTAAGAATTGTGTTAAACTACACATATATTTGGGAAGATATCTTTAGTATGTCAAGTCTTTCACTCCATGGACTCAGTATACCTTTACTTGTTTAGATATTTTTTGAATATTTATCAGTAATTTTAAAAAGTACTCAGCTTAAAAGTCCAGTACAAGTTTTGTTAGATTAATGCAAAAGTGTTTCATTTTTATGAATTATTGGAAACAGTACTATTATTTTTAACTTTGGTTTCTACATGCTATTATGTAGAAATGTGATTGATTTTCCTGTTGTTGACCTTGTATCCTGTGAACTTTCTGAACGAAAAAGTCTATTCACAGAGACTTTTGGAGATTAATTGAGATTTTCTATGTAGACCATAATGTCACCTGCAAAAAAAAAAAAAATTCTTTTCAGTCTGCAGGCCTTTAATTTCTTTGTCTTGCCTTATTGTGCTGGCTAAAACATACACTATATGTTCTCGTGTTCTTTTTGTTCTAATGGCTGGAACATCACTACTGTTTAGAGTGGTGACAATGGATATGCTTTCTTTGTTCTCAAAATTAGAAGGCAGGCTTTCGGTCTTACATCATTAAGTACAATGTTAGTTGTAGGTTTATTTTTTTTTACTAGGTGATCTTACCAAGTTGATAAAAAATATCCTCTACAATGTCCTGATAGTTTTTTTAATCATAAATTGATGTTGGATTTTGTCAGATGCTCTTTCTGAATTAACTGATGTGATCACATGCTTTTTCTTCCTTAGCCTGTTGATATGGTGGATTATTTTGGTTGGTTTTCAAATATTAAATCAACTTTGTATACTTAGAATGAATTCTATTTAGTCATGGTATACAATTTCCATACAACTCTAGATTATTCAGTTTGCTAATATTTTCTTGAAGACATTTACATATAATTTTATGATAGAGAAACTTCTTTAATTGTTATGCTTTGTTCTGATTTTGTTACCAGAGTAATGCTGGCCTCAAACATTGATTTGAGAAATGTTTCATCCTCTTCTATATGCTGGAAGAGATTTGCTAAATTAGTATTACTTCTTCTTTACATATTTGGAAGATTTCTCCAGTGAAGTTTTCTGAGATTTGTTTTACAAAAAAATTTTAATTAAAAATTTATTTAATATGATTACAGTACTATTCAGTTTATCTATTTCATTTTGATTTATTTTTGCTAGCTTGTAGTTTTGAAGGAGTTGATCCATTTCTTCTAAATTATTGCATTTATGAGTAAATAGTTGTTCATACTATTACCTTGATGTCCTTTTAATAGCTACAGTGTCTGTAGTTCTGTACAAATGATGCTCTGTCATTTCTAACATTCATGATTTATTTCTTTTTATTTTTGCTAGAGGTTTATCAATTTAATGATTTCTCTTTCACTTTTGAAACATTCTTGCAAGGTAAGAATTCTGTTTGAACATTTTTCTTTCAGCAGCTTGCAGATATCACTTTATTTATGGGTGAGTTATTTACTTAAACCATTTATTTATGCTTTATGATGGGAAGTCTGGTATAATTCTCCCCCTTTTTCTTTTAGAGGTAGTGTGCTCTTTTTCTCTATCTGCCTTCAAGATTTTGCTTTGCTTTTCATATGAATTCTGCTTGGTGCTCTCTGAGCTTGATAGGTCTGTTTTAGTGTCTGTCACTGTTTTGGAAAATTCTTATACATTATTTCTTCAAATATCTTCAACCTCTATTTTCTCATTCTAGGCTTCTAATTACATATGTTAGACCATTTGGTATTGTCCCAGAGCTCTTGGATATTCTATTCTGTTTTTTATTCAATATTTGTTTCTCTTTCCATTTTAGTCAGGTAGTTCTGATTATACAAGTTCTTCTTCAAGCTTATTGATTCTTTCCTGGGCAGTGTCTAATCTGATGAATCTGTCAAAGATAGTCAATCTCTGTCACTATAGTTTTATTTCTAGCATTTCTGCTTGCTTCTTTCCTCTACGTTTTATTATCTTTGAGGGAATTATTTATCTAATATTTATGTTTTATAACTTTTCAATTATAGCCTTTATCATATTCATCATAATTATTTTAAATTTACTGTTTGATAGTTCCAACATCTGTGTCATATCTGATTCTTATCTCAATATTTGCTTTGTCTCTTTAGACTGTGTTCCTTCTTGTCTTTTGGTGTGCCACATTACTTTTTGTTAAAATCTAGGTGTGCTATATAGCACAATAATATTGATATAAACATTTTTTTCTGTTTGGAGATGAGTACACCTTTTTTTCTGGCTAGGCTTTTAGAGTGTAGGTTCCTGTTATTCTAATCTGACGTTGAGCCCAGTTTAAACTTTTCTCTATGCATGGTAAGACTTTTTAAAAAATTATTTATTTTTGCTGCTCTCCAGAAAGAATCTTTCTCTTGCAGTTCTTTTGGCTGTTCCTATTATTTTCATTTGATGCTTGTTTGCTTGGTGGTAGGGGCTGGGAAATGGGGTGTTTTCTGATTATTGTGACAAAGATTCAGTCTTAAGTAGATACTCTGAACCCTTTTCTTGGTGGTGTGACTTTCAGAAGGGATCTTGTGAAATCTACTATAGCTGCTATCTAGTATAGCAGCTATAGGAAGCTACCACAAAATCAGTGGCTTAAAACACCACAAAGTAAAATCATTATTGTATCATCCTGAAGGTCAAAAATCTATAATCAAGGCATTGTCAGGGCTGCGTTGCTTTGGGAGGATTCAGGGGAGAATCTGTTTTATTGACTTTTCCAGTTTCTAGGGGAATTCTTTGGCCGAGGGCTGCTTCTTCCATCCTCAATGTCCATTGCTCTAACCTCCGGTTTTTTCATCACATCTCATTCTAACTTTTGCAGTTGAAGAATTCGATTAAAAATGCATAGCAATAGCAGTTGTATGGTATGGCAGATTTACTAGAGGAATTGTTCACAAAATTTGATTTTGGCAATAAATGGTTGATAATTCTGTATTTGTCTCCTATTGCTACTGTAACAAATTGCCATAAATTTAATGGCTTAAAACAACATAAATTTATGATGGTACAGTTTTGCAGATCATACTTCCAAAATGTGTCTTGTGGGCTAAAAATCGCGGTGTCAGCAGAGCTGTGTTACTTTGGAAGCTTACAGGGGAGAATCTTTGCCATTAGAGGCTTCCTGCATTCCTTAGCTTGTGGACCCTTCCTCCATCTTTATAACACAGTATTTTATCCTTTTTTTCTCCCCCCAGGAGTGGTTTATATTTATTTCTTTTAAAAATCATTTTAAAATTTTATATTCAAATAATGAATGGACATGATTTTATTTATTTATTTTAAGATCTTTATTGAAGTATAATTGCTTTACAATGGTGTGTTAGTTTCTGTATAGAACCAACTATACATATACATATATCCCCATATTTCCTCCCTCTTGCGTCTCCCTCCCACCCTCCCTGTCCCACCCCTCTAGGTGGTCACAAAGCACCGAGCTGATCTCCCTGTGCTATGCGGCTGCTTCCCACTATCTATTTCAGTAGTATATATAAGTCCATGCCACTCTCTCACTTCGTCCCAGCTTACCCTTTCTCCTCCCCGTGTCCTCAAGTCTATTCTCTACATCTGTATCTTTATTCCTGTCTTGCCCCTAGGTTCTTCATAACCCTTTTTTTCCCCTTTAGATTCCATATATATGTGTTAGCATACAGTATTTGTTTTTCTCTTTCTGACTTACTTCACTCTTTATGACAGACTCTAGGTCCATCTACCTCACTACAAATAACTCAATTTCATTTCTTTTTATGGCTGAGTAATATTCCTTGTGTATATGTGCCACATCTTCTTTATCCATTCATCTGTCGATGGACACTTAGGTTGCTTCCCTGTCCTGGCTATTGTAAATAGAGCTGCAATGAACATTGTGGCACATGACTCTTTTTGAATTATGGTTTTCTCAGGGTATGTGTCCAGTAGTGGGATTGCTGGGTCGTATGGTAGTTCTATTTTTAGTTTTTTAAGGAACATCCATACTGTTCCCATAGTGGCTGTATCAATTTACATTCCCACCAACAGTGCAAGAAGGTTCCCTTTTCTCCACACCCTCTCCAGCATTTATTGTTTGAAGTCTTTTTTTTTTTTTTGCGGTATGCGGGCCTCTCACTGTTGTGGCCTCTCCCGTTGCGGAGCACAGGCTCCGGACGTGCAGGCTCAGCAGCCACGGCTTATAGGCCCAGCTGCTCCGCAGCATGTGGGATCTTCCCGGACCGGGGCATGAACCCGTGTCCGCTGCATCAGCAGGCGGACTCTCAACCACTGCGCCACCAGGGAAGCCCTGTTTGAAGATTTTTTGATGATGCTATTCTGACTGGTGTGAGGTGATACCTCATTGTAGTTTTGATTTGCATTTGTCTAATGATTAATGATGTTGAGCATCCTTTTATGTGTCTGTTGGCAATCTGTATATCTTCTTTGGAGAGATGTCTATTTAGGTCTTATGCCTATTTTTCAATTGGGTTGTTTTTTTGATATTGAGCTGCATGAGCTGCTGGTAAATTTTGGAGATTAATCCTCTGTCAGTTGCTTCATTTGCAAATATTTTCTCCCATTCTGAGGGTTGTCTTTTTGTCTTGTTTATGCTTTCCTCTTTTATCCTTTAGTTACGTCATTATGTCAGCTTTATCTGACTCTCATCCTCCTGCTTTCCTCTTAAAAGGACCCTTGTTATTACATCTGGCCCACCAGAGAGTCCAGGATAATCTCATCACTGAAAGACTCTTCATCACGTTCTCAAATTCCCTTATATAATGTAAGCTAACAACATATCACAGGTTCTGGGACTAGGATGTGAACAGTTTTGGGGGGTTGTTATTCAGCCTACTGTGTTGCTCTTCCTCCAGATACAATGCCAGAACTAGTACACATTCCTGCTCTTCCACAGGCTAAAGCTGTTTTTTTTCCCATTCCCTTCTGACAGCTGCAGTGGATTTCCAACAGTGTATTCAGACTATAATTCCATTGCTCCTGACTATGTATATTAAGGATTTGTTATTTAGGGGAGATAGGTGACATAAATTTGGGTGAAGTTTTGGTTGTTGTGGCTCTGCCCCAAGCTGCTGTAGATAATCTCTTATACCCTCTGGAAACCATTTCCACTTCCTTTTCCCTCTAGAGACTTAAGTTTTGATTCTATAAATGGTATAGGGGCTGTGGAATATCATCAATAGCTGCTATTCTCTTCCCTCAGCCAATATCATGGGGACTATTTCTCAAAATTCTCCTCAACCTTCACTGTGAGCACTCACTAGTGTTCCTTGATGGAAAAGCCTGGAATAAGGTACAAATCCCCCTATGTTCATGCCGCATAGGTGTTTCCCACTTTCACTTTAGTCCTCGTCAATTTATTAAAATTGTCTAGCTTAGTCTTCTCATGGGGTTATACAGTGTCCTACAATGTTTGGCCCAGGTAAGCAAGTGATTCAATTCTAGTATGTGCCTGTCTCCCTTCAGTTTTCAGTTGTTTGCCCCATGACTGCAGTTCTCCATTGGCTTCAAAAAAATCTTTAATTTGAAATTTTTCTAGGCTTTATATGTTAGTTTATTTCAAGAGTGGAAATAATGCCCTTTCAGGTCTTACCACTCTGAGTTCAATACAGAATAACCTATTCTGACTTACTAACTTTTTTTTCAAAAAAAAGAAAAGAAAATGAATATCACAATAAAAAAATTTCTAAAGCAACACTTGAGGCCCTCAAACTTGCCGAGCAAAAAGTGAGTTGTGAAATCTGCTCATCTCTATAGCCCCCAGACATAAGCCCTAAAGATCATTTTCTGTCAATGAAAGTTCATGGACAAGAAAGTTTCATCCAGAAATAGATTCATTTTAAAAACAGGAGTATCTTCCACTATAATACAAGGGCTTCTCATAATTGTTTAACATTATTTCATCATTGCTGTAGATTTCTCACTCTTTACTGGATGGAATTTTTCTTGCACCTTTTCTGTCACTGTTCCTCATCATCATTTGCATGGAGGTCATATGGGTCACCCACTATGGGGATATGTGCCCTGAATTGACAGAGAAAGCTTTGCATATTACTAAAGAATTTGAAAGTCTTGACTATGTATTTATTACAAACTTTTCTCTCTAGTGGGGCTGTACTCGAATATCTTGTGGCTCTGTGTAGCCTCTGAAATCTCTGTGGAGAACTCTAGGCAACAGTGTTCTGCTGAGACATCTGGGTCATACCTTGAGTATGCAGAACTTAGGAGTTTGGCCAGCAACCAAGGAAGTTCCATGCATATTTTTAGAACCCCTTTTCTGTGCCCCCATTCTATTACCTACTCCCTCAAATACCCTTGTCAACACCAATGTTTGATTTCTGCATTTTCTCCTCCAAGTCCCATCATTCTCTATTTGGACTCTACTTCCCTGATCTCAGGTTCTGACAGTGCCCTGCAGGAGTGAGCTGAGTTGAATGTGGAGCTCACTTCCTGAGCTTATCCTTCTTTCAAAGATAGTAGAATGATTTTAATTTATGTGGAATGTCTCAAAAGAGACTTTGTATATAATTTTTTAAGCTTTTTTTTTAGCTTTTACTGTATTGAGCTACTCTATCATGACTGGAAAAATACATAAAACATTTTTAAAAGAAAGATAATATATTTGAATAATGCATAATTAACAGATCATTCAATAAATGAGATAACTGTGGGAAATTATGGAAACAATATGACAGATCCTCATCACCTATAAATTCTAGTTAAAGTATATCATTAAATGTAAAAACAGAGAACCGGAAATAACCAGTGGTAAATATTTTCCTTATCTTGTCTGGGGAGTGTCTTTCTAAGCATATAAACAACAAAAAAAATGAAAAAAATAAATTTCACTAGACCTAAGCAAATAAGCATTTAAAATTGATATACATCAAATTTTATATACATGCAATAACAACACCATAGTGTGGGCAAAGCATGAATAATTCAATAATAATAATTCAAAATATTTTAATATTCCAGAAATTAATAAAACATGTAATATTTTCCATGATAATCTTGGTAGACAAGTCAAATATTAGGAAGTAAAATGGTGTAAAAATGATTAACAATGAAATATGATTAAGAAATATGATTAACAAAGAAATATGATTAAGAAGAATAAACACTTAGAAATAGTTTTAAAACTCTTTAATATTCAACATTTATTATGGTGAGTTGAAAGAGTCACTCTAATTAAATGCTAGTGTGAGCATGAAATGACTTTTCTGGAAATAAAAATTTGTCAGTATTCTTTATGTCAACAAAATTCCAAATTCTAAATATCTGATAGCTAATATGTAAGCTAAGCAGTAATTACATGTAAATAAAGTGTTCAAACATAGATAATACTTATATAACTTATTCTTACTTTACATGAGAAAATATCATTAGACAATCGTGTAAACAATTCCCATGCCATACTATAATGATAAAAAGGATAGCATGATTCAAGAATTTATGTAGAAAATGAATCCCACAACATAAGTGAATTTATGATGTCTGAGTTTGTACATTTAAGATGGGAGGCACAGGAAGAAAGGAAATAAAATTCTAACAAAACCTAAAGTTCTAACAAAACCTATCATTAGGCAATAGAAATACAGGCTTTGTTTTCTTTCCTGTATTTTTCTCAGGATTTTTAAAGTTTCTCAAGAAACACATTATGAAATTTGAAAAATAATTTTGACTATATGGTCCACTTTAGATGGTATTTACTATAATTGCACATTTTCAACTTTTCAATTAATAACAAAAAGTAAATATGTGAAATGAAATAGATGTAAACTGAGGCTGAGAAGAAAATTTGTCAAACTTGTTTACAACATCTTATTTACCATACATATGTATATAGAGAGAGCACAAGAGCAAGAAAGGCAGTATATATAGTATATTTATTATACAATACATAGGTAAATGACTATGTATAAAGTATGTATAAAGTTGAGATAAAAATGTTCATTAGAGCATAAAAGTTAGAGGGAAGGGATACTGAACAGCATGAAAAATGAAAAAAGGATAGAGCATGCAAATTGAGTTTTTTGTTCAACTAAAGTACATGAACATCAAATCCATCTATAGAGAATGACTTTAGCACATGATATACTTTATGACAAAATAACATTCTCAGATGCTTGTACCAAATGGGTAACATCAAGCTTGGAAAAGTGGCCCAACATAATTTGAGCCTTAACACTTGTTCCAGAATTGCTACTGGGTCCATCAGCCACCTGGCCAGTGATTTCATCAACTGGTTGTGTCATAATAGAGATGCAGCTGTTTCTTTTCTTACTCCCTTAAGCATTAAAACCATGTGAAAACCAAGCAGCAAAATTTCAGATTTATAATACATCAGTCATAAAGTTTAGATATAAACTCTCATATGTTCATAATCGTTTATTGAGCACCCACAATGTCTATAGCTGTATACTAAGTGTCATAAGAAAAATAAACAAAAAGGATGAATTGATTTCCTATACTTCAAAACAGAAAGTATGCACTTGAAAGTTTGAGATAATTTCTGTGAGATCAGGGAGAATATGTTTTGCTAAACTATAGCTATCAGAGTGTTTTAATCATAACTCAAGGCTGCCCTTAGCATGAGGAAAACAAGTATATTCAGAGGTTAAAACGTATTTCAAATCTTTAAAAAATACATATTCATTGGTGAATTTTTACTGTCACAGAAATGATGAAATTTGATGACTAATTCTATGAAAGTAAACTGGATACATCTGCTCTTTGCTTCTGCCACAAAAGGGAGTGAATGTATACATAGCAGAGCCTAAGAAGGAATATGTGCCCAACCACATCCTGGCAGCTTTGGGAAGATAGGATCTGCCCAAACTAAAATAACACTGGAATTGGGAGTAAAGAGCTATAAAACTTAATATTTTAGTAGCCTGTAATCCACTATTCTTGAACTAAAGTACAAGGTCATTAACTTTTGTAAAAAACTTTGAGCTAAGGAAATTACACTAGCCTCATTCTTTGTAATTTGCTGTTTTTACCTTAATAAAAGTAGCTTTTAAAAGTAAAAAAAAAAAGTTTGAGATCAGTTATATAGAGCATATATTAGTAATGAATAGTACAAATACATGAATTTGAGCTTTGTAGCTTTGTATTTCAACAGCAAAAATTCATGAATGGAAGGAGAAACCATTTTAAATAGCTTTCATTATTCCAGTGTTTGAATTCTTCAAAAATAAATTTCATAAAGTAATAGAGACTGCTGGCTTTCCAGAAGTCAAATCTCAGCCCAACAAAATTCACTTCATTGATATGTGGATTGACAACCAGTGTTTGAGGAAGTATTGAGGAAGACATGGTTTAAGTGTTAATTGACTCGATAGCCCATTTTAGAAAATGCAAACTGCTAAAACAACTAATCTTCTCTACATTTTAAAATCCTTTATTTCTTTACATTTTTATCCCTCTCCTTTTCAAAAACGTAACTTTGAATAAATCTACCAGTGACAGACATGAACCACCACTGCTGAAACTAAAATAGTTGCGGCTTTGGAGTAATGGCAGATCCCTGCAGCAACAGAGCTTTAAAATAATAAACAAAAACGTTGCTTTGAAATTTAAAATGGATCCAAGTTTGGGATGAGAATTATCCCTTGGAGAACCTTAACTCATGTCTGGGGCTTTCCCAGTCTGGCTTACCAAGTAATTACCTCATCTGGAGAGGTTTGATGTATCCCATGGCCCTAAAGTGTTCTCTTGCCTAGTGTGCCTACATTTTGAGAAAGTCACTCAATTTTTTTCACTTGTCTTTTTTTGATTCCTAAAAAACGATATAAGTGTGTGGTTAGTGACCCACTAACACTGACATTACTTGGCAGCTTGTTGAAAACAAAACATCAGGCTTCACACCAGACCTACTAAATCAGAATGTCCATTTTCTTAAGGTTCCCAGATGAGTCATATGCATAATGTTTGAAAAACACTGGACTACCTAATTACATGTTCTCTATTGGCTCAATATTTTTCCTGCTTCAAATGAGAGCAGTGACTACTTTTAATGGTAGCATACAGTGGCCCTTATCATAAATTTCCCTTTTGTTTCTCAAATAGCAAAGTAGCTGTTAGGTTTGTGAACATAGGATGTTAATATTTTGGTAGAGTTTTGAAAATTTGCAAAACCTTTGTATTAAAAAGAAAGGCATTGTTCTTGGTTTTGAGAAATTGATGGTGTTATATACATTTAGCTTCTTAACTTAGCAATTTATAATTTCTGTGTCTTTAGGGCAGACATTTTTTGAATAAGCAGGATTCATTTAAAAGAATGGATATTTTGGTGAAGATTCTGAGCATGTCTAATCTTTTTTTCAATTTACATATAAAAAACAACCTTTTTGAGTAAAATATATATAGCTTAAGAAATTGGAAAATGATCTTTAACCTAGTCCATATATTTTGTCTTTCCTCTGTGATGAGTCAAGTTCTTTCCTTCTGCTCAGTCATCATTTTTCTGAATTCCATTGCCTCAGGTTAGTTTTGGCAGATATTATGTTGAGGATAATAATCATGAAAGTATATTTGAGAATAGTCTTTTAAAGATACATGTAATATTCCAATTATATGTTTAAAATAAATACTATAAATTCATTTTTGGAGTTCCTTTTCAAGTCTTCTCCACATATTATTCACACAGCAGGTATCTCTCTTGCTGATTTTCAGTTATTTATCTTAAGTAGGAAGTAGGTCAAAAAAACACCGTGGATTTTTTCCTTCTGCCAGCCAGCACGTTTAAAGTACTCATTTGGGGATCCATGATCAAAAATATAGTTGAGAATATCAACACTAGGTATTGGTCTTAATGCATATATAATTTCCTTCAAAATTTAATAGTTCCACAGTGATGAGCAATATTGTCTCAGCTATTAATAGCAGACCAACATTGTGGATTTGCTTGTAATAAAACAAACTGAAGGTAACAGTAGGTTTGGCCATACCAAAATCTTTGCTTGTTCTCAAGTTTTCCAGACTCCAAAATATTTTGTCAAGTTATTTTCCATCAAGCAGATTGAAAATGGCATGTAACCAAAGAGCAAATTGCAAAAGAACCAGGATATGGCAGTTTCTGGATCTTCCCACATCTGTGGATACAAAATTTTCACTGAAGTACTTAAATCAATTAATTAGTATAGAACTTATTCAAGTAATTAAAGTATAGAAAATATATTTACTATAGTAAAAGTTACTTTCATAAATTATTTTCTTATTTTCCTTATAATTTTACCACTTACGTATCAATCTGTAAACCTATGGCTAAATTTTAAATGTTTTTGCATGTATGGAATTATATCAGAGTTATGAGTCCCACAAAATAGAGTGTGTCACTGTTACCGAGTCAAAGCTCATACTGCTTGCCTCTTGACAGGCCAACAAATCAAGAGACAAGGTATTAGGGCAAGGAATAGTGACTTCATTAGGAAAGCCAGCAGACCAAGAAAATGGTGGACTAGTGTTCCAAAGAACCATCTTACTCGAGTTAAATTTAGTCTTCTTTTATACTAACAGGAGAGTGTGTAGCTGGTTGTTGCAAACTTCTTGTTGCTGGAATCCTTTGTTCTTGCAGCTATCCACATAGGGTCTGGTCACAATGTTCTTATAAATCTCCAGCAAGACAAATGCTATTATCTGTTCCATACCTTTTTTCTCTATATGAATGAAAAATGATATACCTTTAAAGGTCAAACCTGGGAGTCAGAGCCTTTGAGAATGGGCTATCATGTACATTTCAGACAATAGGCAACATTTTTTTACAAAAGTACAGAGCCAGCATAACTAAGCACATGCAACAGAGCACAAAGGTTAGATCTAAAGGAATAGATCAGATATGGAGTCAGGTTTGTTCTTCTCTGTTACATCACAGCTTGCTGAACAGATTATAGCACAGCCTGTTGGTTTGGGTCCCATTCAATGAATGCTGATTTGGAGTTTCACTGATATAAGGGACTAGGTAGAATGTCCAAGTGAAGCACATACTGTCTCAGGTGTCCTTCAAGGTCCTTTTTAGGTGTGTGTGTGGGGGGTCTCAACAGGCAGCAATTATTTTTCCTTCCCTAACTGCCAAAAGGATTGACAGTGTGATCTGCCCACATAGTCCCAGTAAACTTTATGTGGTGACCCCTGAATTTTGTCTGGTATTTCCAGCTAGCTCTGCAGATGGAAGTGAGATAGTGCCGTCAGTGCTGTTGATATGGATGCTTCTGACTTGCCAACCAATAAGGCATCCTTTTTTGGTGAAAGTTTTTGACATATGACAGTAGAGGTACTTGCACTAAATCCTGTCCTAGGTTCTGGAGGCAAAAGGCAAGGAAGTTTAAGTACTCCTGAGAGAGTTCTGCAAATGTATATTGGAGGCCTTGCCATACAAATGTAAATTGATCATGTTTTTATGTGACAGGAGGGCAGAAAAGAAGGAGCTGGAAATGTCCATGATAGCGTATCAAAAATCATCAGCTTTTGCAATGGATTCAGTTATCGCCTTGATATCTGGAAAAACCAGAACTGCCAGATCAAAATTAAAATTAGTTGGTGATAATCCTGTGTAAACTTCCACCTCCATTTGTCTTTTCACCAACTGTAGACCATATGGGGCTTTTATATTGAGATATCATGTTACTTTACTACATCTGCAGAGTTTAAGTTCTAAATCAAGGCTGTGATTTCCATTTCCCCTACTGAAATTCTATGTTGTTTTTCTTGGACTGCCTGAGACTGAACTGGGAAACAAATTTGGAGCTATCCATGTGTCCCACTGGCACTTCTATACATGAATTCTTCCTGATCAAAATAATCCTTTCTATAATTTAATATTTTCAGAGAACAAGCAAAATAATAACATTATGCATTCAGAAGTGGCTAAAACTATAAATTGAGTTGGCACAAAGGGCACCACGCACAAGGTCACGTTAGCTTCCCTTCCCCATTGGAACCTCATTTACACTTCGCCAGTTAAATCTGGGTTCCCCCTTCCTTCCACAAAACTGAACAGGTTGATCATTTAGACACCTGAATCCAACAGATTGATAAAAGCTTGAGTCCATCCCCTTTCTGGAGTTTCCCACATACTAAAATGTGTGAGTTCATAGCACTTTTGGTCCCTCTTGGCGACAGCGAAAACTTGACCACATCTCTCTCCACCCTTCTCTCCTACCTTCCCCTAAAGAATTTAAGTTCATTAGTAAGGAGGGAAAGATTAGAGGACATAGGAGAGATTGAATCCATTCCATTAAACAAGATGCATTTACATTTGGTTTCCAATATTGTAGCAACTGCTTCTATTTCAACTAAATGAACTTCTGTTGTTTTTTGTCTACCCAAAGCTTTGAATCATATGGTATGGTTGTGACTACTAACACCATTTATTTAGCTTTGGGAACCCATTTACTAAGCAGCCATAGACCCATGCTTTTGGACTAGGGCTGTGAGATTTGCACCATTTGGCTCGCTTCTGCTTGACGCATGGGGTGGCAACGATTTTTAAGGAGGCGTCCTTAATATGGGGCAACTGCTGCTCCATTTCCAAGAACATATCTTTCAAACTTTCACCCATTTTCTTTTTTTGAATGTTTGAATTTTATTTATTTTTTATACAGCAGGTTCTTATTAGTTATCCATTTTATACATATTAGTGTCTATATGTCAATCCCAATCTCCCAATTCATCACACCACCACCACCTTCCCCTGCTACTTTCCCCCCTTGGTGTCCATACATTTGTTCTCTACATCTGTGTCTCTATTTCTGCCCTGCAAACTGGTTCATCTGTACCATTTTTCTAGGTTCCACATATATGCGTTAATATACGATATTTGTTTTTCTCTTTCTGACTTACTTCACTCTGTATGACAGTCTCTAGATCCATCCACGTCTCTACAAATGACCCAGTTTCATTCCTTTTTATGGCTGAGTAATATTCCATTGTATATATGTACCACATCTTCTTTATCCATTCGTCTGTCGATGGGCATTTAGATTGCTTCCATGACTTGGCTATTGTAA
Source organism: Globicephala melas (assembly GCF_963455315.2). Taxonomy (NCBI): domain Eukaryota; kingdom Metazoa; phylum Chordata; class Mammalia; order Artiodactyla; family Delphinidae; genus Globicephala; species Globicephala melas. Next base: position 120,699,851 of record NC_083315.2, read on the forward strand.
ATAGTGCTGCAATGAACATTGGGGTACATATGTGTGGTTTTTTTTTTGCGGTATGTGGGCCTCTTACTGTTGCGGCCTCTCCCATTGCGGAGCGCAGGCTCCAGACGCACAGGTTCAGCAGCCATGGCTCATGGGCCTAGCCACTCCGCGGCATGTGGGATCCTCCCGGACCGGGGCATGAACCCGCGTCCCTTGCATCAGCAGGCAGACTCTCAACCACTGCCACCAGGGAAGCCCAACATGTGTGTTTTTGAGTTATGGTTTTCTCTGGGTATATGCCCAGTAGTGGGATTGCTGGGTCACATGGTAATTCTATTTTTAGTTTTTTAAGGAACCTCTCTCTATAGTGGCTGTATCAATTTACATTCCCACCAACAGTGCAAGAGGGTTCCGTTTTCTCCACACCCTCTCCAGCATTTGTTGTTTGTAGATTTTCTAATGATGCCCATTCTAACTGGTGTGAGGTGATACCTCATTGTAGTTTTGATTTGCATTTCACCCATTTTCAATATAAGGGACAATGGAATTTAGATTTTTTTATATCATTTTCTCATTCTCCGGTAAGTCACCTTTATTAACATTGTAAACCCAATCCAGAGCAATAAGAACTTGAATTCTAGCCAGTCCTTCTGTTTTTCTGGGCTAGTTTGTTTGTCTCAAGGGTAACTCCCATAGAGGGCAAAAGATCCCTTATGCCAACTAGGATGAGACCTTGCCTTGCCATCTCCAAATTGATCAAAATTTGGCATGATAAATGCAGCATAAGTAGGGTCATGAGACAATACAGCTGTTGCCATTGTTTCTTATAAAGCATTACATATCTTTACCTCTTATCTAAGTGGACCAGCCACAGTTCTAACCATTTACTTGATTCACATCCACAATGCTTTTAAGTTTCCTTTTTACCTGCTCACTGGTACTGTGTTTCTGTAACTGTTGTCTGAAAGGAGTCATAATCTTATTCCTATCCAAGATGTATCTTAGTGCTATTTTAGTTATTATAAAGGAGCAAGCTGGAGGTTGATAGATTGGTGAGGAAGCTTTCCCACATGGAGGAGAGTCAGCAACATTCATGGCACTGTTCAGGTAACAGTAATTTAACTTATTTCCTGGTATCCAGAAATGGGCAATAAATAGACGTGATTTATTGCCTAGGTGACCTAGAGTTTGGTCAGTAGGTTGACTGCTGAATTCCATGAGCTTTTCACATTTTCTGTTAAGCAGTTGTGAGGCCTTCATTCTTCATTTTTGGAAAATCATGTTTCTTTTTTTTAATTGAAGTATATGCAATTTTCAATATTTTCAGGTGAAGAATATGGTGATTCAATATTTTTATAAATTATAATTCATTTAAAGTTATAAAATATTGACTGTATTCCCTGCGCTTTACAATATATCCTTGTTGCTTATTTATTTTATACATAATAGTGTCTCTTAATCCCACATCCTTATCTTGTCCCTCCCCCCTCCCTCCTCCCCACTGGTAACCATTAGTTTGTTTTCTATATTTATGAGTCTTTTTCTATTTTGTTTTAGACATTTATTTGTCTCAGTTTTTAGATTCTACAAATTAGTGATGACATAGAGTATTTGTCTTTATCTGACTTAGTTCACTCTATACTCTCTAGGTCCATCCATGTTGTTGCGCATGGCAGAATTTCATTTTTTTTTTATGGCTGAGTAACATACCATTGTGTGTGTGTATGTGTGTGTATAATACCACATCTTCTTTATGCATTCATTTGTTGATGAGCACTTAGGTCACTTCCATATCTTGGCTATTGTAAGTAATGCTGCTATGAACACTAGGGTACATGTATTTTTTCAAAATAGTGTTTTTGTTTGCTTTGGATATATACTCATATGGTAGTTCTACTTTTAGTTTTTTGAGGACCCTCCATAATGTTTTCCACAGTGGTTGCACAAAAGTACAAAACACCCACAGTGTACAAGGTTTCCCTTTTATCCACATCCTCTCCAACATTTGTTATTTGTAGACTTTTTGATGATAGCCATTTTGACAGATGTGAGATGATAGCTCATTTTGGTTTTGATTTGCATATCTCTGATTAGTGATGCTGAGCATTTTTTCTATGTGCCTTCTGCCTATCTGTATGTCTTTTTTCAGAAAAATGTTATTAAGGTCTTCTGCCTATTTTTTAATCTTTTTTAATATTGAGTTGTATGAGCTGTTTATATATTTTGGATATTAGCCCCTTATTTGTCATATATTTGCAAATATTTTCTCCCATTCAGTAGGTTGTCTTGTCTTTTTGTGGATGGTTTTCTTTGCTATGCAAAAGTTTATAAGTTTAAATAGGTTCCATTTGTTTATTTTTGCTTTTCTTTTGCCTTGGGAGACAGATCCAAGAATTATTGCTACAATTTTTATCAAACGGTGTTCTGCCTATGTTCTCTTCTAGGAGTTTTATGGTTTCTGGTCTTACATTTAGGTCTTTAATACATTTTGATATTTTTATATATGATGTAAGAAAATTTTCTCATCCCATTTTTTTTACATATAGCTCTCCAGTTTTTCCAGCACCACTGATTAAAGAGACTGTCTTTTCTCCATTGTATATTCTTGTCTCCTTTGCTGTAGATTAATTGACCATAAGAGTGTGTGTTTATTTCTGGGCTCTCTATTCTGTTCCATTGCCCTATGTGTCAGTTTTTGTTCTAGTACCATGCCGTTTTGATTACTGTAGCTTTGTATTGGGTTGGCCAAAATGTTCATTTGGGTTTTTCCACAAGATCTTATGGAAAAACCCAAACGAAGTTTTTGGCCAACCCAATAGTATAGTCTGAAGTCAGAGAGCATGATAACTCCAACTTTGTTCTTTTTTCTTAAGATTGCTTTGGCAATTATGGGTCTCTTGTGATTCCATATATATTTTAAGATTATTTGTTCTAGTTCTGTGAAAAATGTCCTGGGTATTTTGATAGGGAATGAATTACATCTGTAAACTGCTTTGAAGTATAAATACTTTAACAATATTAATTCTTCCAATTCAAGTATAAGGGATATCTTTATATTTCTTTTTATCATTTTCAAATTCTTTCATCAATATTTTATAGTTTTTAATATATAGGTCTTTAACCTCCTTGGTTAAGTTTATTCCTAGGTTTTCTTTTTGATGCCATTATAAATGGGATTTTTTTCCTTAATTTCTCTTTCTGATAGTACATAGAAAAGCAACAAATTTCTGTATATTAATCTTGTACTTGCAACTTTACTGAATTCATTCATTAGTTCTAATAGTTTATTGGGAGAGGCTTTAGGGTTCTCTCTATATAGCATCATGATGTCTGCAAATAGTGACAGTTTCACTTCTTCTTTGCCAATTTGGATCCCTTTTATTTCTTTTTCTTTTCTGACTGATGTGGCTAGGACTTCCAATACTATATTAAATAGAAGTGGTGAGAATGGGCATCCTTGTCTTGATTCTGATTTTAGAGGAAAAACTTTCAGCTTTTCACCCTTGAGTGTGACGTTAACTGTGGGTTTGTCATAAATGGACTTTACTATGTTGAGATGGATTCACTCTATACCAACTTTGATGATAATTTTTTGTCATAAATAGATTTCAATTTTTTTCAAAAACTTTGTATATTTGAGGTTATCATGTGATTTTATCTTTTCTTTTGTTAATATGGTGTATCACATTTATTGATTTGAGAATACTGAACCATCCTCGCATCCCTGAAATAAATCCCACTTGATCATGGTGTAGGATCCTTTTTACATATTGTTGAATTCAGTTTGATGATACTTTGAGGATTTTTACATCTATATTTATTGGAGGTATTGCCATGTAATTTTCTAATTTTTAGTGTGCTGTTCTGGTTTTGGTATCAAGGTAATGGTAGCCTTGTAGAATGAATTTGGGTGCTGTCCATCCTTTTCAAATTTTTGAAATAGTTTAAGAAGGATAAGTATTAGCTCTTTATATGTTTGTAGAATTCCCCTGTGAAGCCATCTGGTCATGCACTTTTGTTTGCTGGGAGCTTTTTTAAATTACATATTCAATTTAAACTAATGATCAGTCTGAGAAGATTGCCTATTTTTTCCTGATTCAGTTTTGGAAGGTTATATATTTCTAGAAATTTGTCCATTTCTTCTAGGTTGTCCAATGTGTTAGCATATAACTCTTTACAGTACTCTATTATGATTTTTGTATCTCGGTGGTATTGATTGCTATTTCTCCTCTTTCATTTCTTATTTTGTTTATTTGGGCCCTCTATCTCTTCTTCTTGATGAGCCTGGCTAAAGGTTTATGAATATTTATGTTTTCAAAAAAGAGATATTGGTTTTATCTTTTCTATTTTTTGTTTCTGTTTTATTTCCTGTCTGATCTTTATTATTTCTTTCCTTCTGCTGACTTTGGGCTTTGTTTGTTCTTCTTTTTCTAATTCCTTAGATGGAAGTTTAGGTTGCTTATTTAAGATTTTTCTTGTCTCTGAAGGTAGGCCTGTATTGCTATGAACTTCCCTTCTAGAACTGCTTTTGCTGCATCCCATTGATTTTGGAAAGTTGTGCTTTCATTTTCATTTGTCTTGAGGTATTTTCTGATTTTCTCTTTGATTTCTTCTTGACCCATTGCTTTTTTTTAGTAGCATGATGTTTGGTCTCCATGGGTTTGTTCTTTTCCCATTGTTCTTTCTGTAGTTCTTTTCTAGTTGCATACCATAGTGTTCAGAAAAGATGCTTGATCCTCTTAAATTTGTTGAGACTTGTTTTGTGGTCTAGTATATGATCTATCCTGGAGAATGTTCCATGTGCCCTTGAAAAGAATGTTTATTCTACTGTTTGGGGATGGAATGTCCTGTAGATATCTATTAAGTCCAACTGCTCTATTTTGTCATTTAAGACCATTGTTGCTTATTGATTTTCTTTCTGGATAATCTGTCAATTGATGTAAGTGTGGTGTTAAAGTTCCCTACTGTTATTATATTGTTGTCAATTTCTCCCTGATGTCTGTTGATATTTGCTTTATATATTTAGGTGCTCCTGTATTGAGTGGATATATGTTAATGAGTGTGGTATCATCCTCTTATATTGATCCCTTTATCATTATATAATGCTCTTTTTTCATCTTTTGTTACAGCATTTGATTTAAAGTCTATTTTGTCTGATACGAGTATTGCTACCCCTGCTTTCTTTTCATTTCAATTTGCATCAAATATCTTTTTCCATCCCTTCACTTTCAGTCTTTGTGTCTTTAGCTCTGAAGTGAGTCTCTTGTAAACAGCATACAGATGAGTCTTGTTTTTTCATCCAATTGGCCATCCTATGGCTTTTGATTGGAGCATTTAGTCCATTAATATTTAAAGTAATTATTAATATTTTTTACTTATTGCCATTTTATTACTTCTTTGCTGGTTGTTTTTGTAGTTTTTCCCTGTTCTTTTCTTCTTTTAGTGTCTTTGCTTGTGGCTTGATTTTTCTTCAGTGTGTGCTATGTTCCTTTCTCTCTTGTTTTTGTGTGTCTATTGTAGGTTTTTGATTTGTATTATCATGTGGTTCATAAATGTTGACTGATAACTATATCTATTTGTTTTAAACAGGTAGTCCTTTAAGCTCAAACACTTTATAGAAGATCTACATTTTCCAATCCCCTCTCCCACGTTTTGTGTTTTGATGGATGTCATATTTTGCATCCATGTTTATCCCTTTACTGATTATTGTAGTTGTGCTTGATTTTACAATTTTTGTCTTTTAATCTTTGTACTAGCTTATTTAAGTGGTTGATTCTCAGCCTTTACTATATATTTGTTTTTACTAGTAGGATTTTTCCTTTACTATAGATGCTTACTCTTATTATAGCTTTTTCTTTTCCATTTAGAGAAGACATTTTAGCATTTCTTTCAGGGTAGGTTTAGTATTGATGAATTCTCAGTTTTTGCTTGTCTGAGAAGTTCTTTCTCTCTCTGATTCTAAATGATAATTTTGTTGGTTACAGTATCCTAGGTTGAAGGTTTTTCACTTTCAGCACTTTAAATATGTGTCACTCCCTTCTGGCCTGCAATGTTTCTGCTGAAAAATCAGCTTTTAACCTTATGGAGGTTCCCTTGTATATGACTTTTGCTTTTCTCTAGCTGCCTTTAGAATTCTCCCTTTAACTGTTGCTGTTTTAATTATGATATGTCTTGGTGTGGATCTCTTTGGGTTCATCTTGTTTGGGACCCTTTGCTTCTCCTATACCAGGATGTCTGTTTCCTTCTTCAGGTTTGGGAAGTTTTCAGTCATAATTACATTAAATACATTTTCAACTCCCTTCTATCTCACATTTTGGGATCCATATAATGTGAATGTTGGTATGCTTCTTGTTATTTCAGAGATTCCTTAAAATGTTCTAATTTTTTTTTAATTTGCTTTTCTTTTTGCTGTTCTGATTGGGTGATTTCCATTATTCTATCTTACAGCTCACTTATGCATTCCTCTGTATCACCTAATCTGCTGTTTATTCTGTCTAGTGTGTTTTTCTTTTCAGTTATTGTTTTCTTCAGTTTTGACTGGTTCTTTTTTTTTTCTTTTTGTGGTACGCAGGCCTCTCACTGCTGTGGCCTCTCCCGTTGCGGAGCACAGGCTCCAGACGCGCAGGCTCAGCGGCCATGGCCCACGGGCCCAGCCGCTCCGCGGCATGTGGGATCCTCCTGGACCAGGGCACGAACCCGTGTCCCCTGCATCGGCAGGTGGACTCCCAACCACTGCGCCACCAGGGAGGCCCTTGACTGGTTCTTTTTATATTTTCTAGGTCCTTGTTAAAATTCTCAGTGTATTCATCTGTTCTTTTCTCCAATTCAGTTAACATTCTTATTACTAATTCTTTGAATTCTTTATCTGGTAAATTGTTTATTTCTCTTTCATTGGTTGTTCTTTCAGTTGTTTTTTTCCTTGTTCTTTCTATTGAGATAAATTATTCTGTCTTCTCATTGTGCTTAACTTTCTGTCTCTATGAAATTAGGTGAAACATTTGCCTGTTGTGGTCTTTAAGTGGTGTCCTTGGGTGGGAGCATCCCTATATTGTCTGTGGCCAGTGGTTTTGGTGTGAGATCTGGATTTAAGGTGGACATAAGTCACGTCTTTCCTTGGGGTGAGCTGGCAGCTATCACTGGTAGGAAGTGAGGCTGGAGACGGAGGGGCTAGGGCAAGAACCAAGAATGAGCCAGATCTTTTCCTATGTTCAGTGGCCATTACTGCTCCATAGGAGGCAGGGGTAGGTCCCAAGTTGCTAGAGCAGAAGCCCTGAACTTCTGGTCCAAGCTGGCTTAGTTCCCTTCAAGTGTGTGCTGTCACTCCTCCCAGCAGTGTCACCCTATTGGTATGGTACTCAGGGAGGCCTGGGGTGCAGGCTGTGGCACTCTGGCTGCCATAAGATATCTGAACTGCCTCTGATGCACCACCTGTGTAAACACTGGCAATGGCTGCCCCTTCTCTGCTTAGATACCATTTTACTGCCTCAGTGTCTCACGCCAAGGTGTTTCTGTGGTCATAGCAGCTCTCATTCCAGTGTGGAGCTACAATGTGAGGTAAGCAGGGCTGGAGAATTTGCTTGGCTCATGCATGCACAGGGATGGATGTGGGAAATCAGTTAACAATGCGTGTTCTCAATCCACTCTCTCTGCTCTGCTTTGGGAGTAAGCAAACCATTGCCTGCTCTTCACAAGTGCAGTCCAGGCTTTCCACAGCTCTCCTTTTAGTCCCAACAGCCCTCCAAACAGCCAAGGGGGCTTGTCTTCCTTTTGTCGGACCCCAAGGCTGGGGCACCCTCCACTCACTCCCCATGGAGGATCTCTGCCCCTGTAATCTCCCTTTTCTTTTGAGTCCCCTCCTAGGGGCACAGGTCCCAAACTGATTGCTTCTCTTCCCTTCCTACTTAATTTCATGTGGATTTTTGTTACAACGTTGGTTGTACAGGAGTCTTTCTGCCAGTCTCCAGTTAGTTTTCAGTGAGAATTTTTCCACATGTAGATGTATTTTGATGTGTTTGTAAGGGGAGGTGAGTTCCACATCCTCCTACTTTGCCATCTTCATCTGAGTTTTTAGGAATCTCACCATTTCTGTAAGTCAAAAGTCCAGTACCACATGACTGGGATATCTGCTCAGGGTAAAACAGAGCTGACACCAAGGAATTGCCCAGGTTGATCTCTTATCTAGGGGCTTGGGAAGAAAGTCCACTTCCAAGTTAAATTCCAGAGCAGTTAAGTTCAAAGCAAAATTCAGTTTTTTGTAGTTTTAGGACTGAGGTCACTGTTTCCTTTCTGATTGACTGTCAGCTTGGGCCTACTCATAGTTCCTACATTCTACCAGCATCATTTGCCCCAAGGTGTCCCCTTCATTTTCAAGCCAGAAAGGGTACATAAATTGTCTGATTTCTCATGTCTCTGGCCTAGATCCACATTTAAAGATTTTGTGATTAGGTCAGGCATACCTGAAAGTCATGTTTCTTTCATTATTCTATCCTCATAATCAAAAGAGTAACATATGGTGAAGAGCATGAGATTTTAACCAACATGGAACCTAACAGATTTGTCATCCATTATTCATCATACTGTGGTAGACTAAAAGCACAGGATGGACTTCAGGGTCAAAGGACAATTTATTACTCTCAGCATTAGCAATAACCACAATATCATTATTTTGGCATCACTTCTTGCTATATACTGAATGTTTGCGTCCCCTCAAAATTGATATGTTGAAACTTAATCCCCACTGTGAAAGTATCTGGAGCTGGAATTTTGGGGAAGTGACTAGGTCAGGAGGATGGAGCCCTCATGAATGGGACTAGTACTCTTATAAAAAAAAAAAAAAAAGACTCCAGAAAGCTTCCTCTCCCTTTCTACCATGGAAAGACACAGTGACAAAAAGGCTATCTATGAACCAGGAAGTGGATCCTCACCAGCCACTAAATCTGCTGGTGCCTTCATGTTGAACTTTCCAGGCATCAGAAATGTGATATATTTCTGTTGTTTATAAGCCACTTAGTATATGGTATTATAGCAGCCCAAACAAACTAAGACAGTTCTCCCAGCCCCAGTTCCCAAAGGCCAATGGAAAGAAGACAGGTGGCACTGGCCATGCAGTAAGTTGTGGTACAAGAGAGGACACATGAGCCTACGGAATCCAAATCTTTAATACTAAACAATATGATTGTTAGACTGCAGTTCCAGAGGGAAACACTATCTTTATCTTCCAAGCAAATATGTCCTTTTCTCTGGGAAGGAAACATTGTATCTTTCAAAGATGTTTTCTGTACAAATATTCTTGAATAAAAAGTCCAGAAAATAGTACCTTTGCTCACAAGATATTCAGAAATGCAAGAGATCCATGAAGAATGGTCTTCTAAAAATATATTCTTACTGTATTTGTCTTTTTGCCCTCACATGTCCTGAGAGGTGTTTGTTGAAATCTCTCATTATATCATTGGTCATTTGCATATTTTATTGTTTAGTTCTAACAATTTATCATGACCCCACCCTAGTCCTGCAATTGCAGTTTTACATTAGATAAAACAGTCCTTATACCTGTGCTACTAGCTTACTTATAACCACCTTCCCCCAAGGAAGAAACAAAGGAGGACTGAAATTTTAAAAGATTATATTTTTGTAGTATATGCTTCTAGAGTGTACTATGCTTTATGTATCCTCTATCACTCAAGTCACAGAATGATCTATATGTCAAGTTTTATTTTCCTTGGAGATGAACAGCCTGACATTCAGAAAGATAAAATAATATACATATGTTATTCCACAGCACAATTTGGTTTTAATTTGGGCCTATTAATCTAAAAATTTTCTGTGTAATGTCATATCTTCAGGCAGAAATTCTTTGCTTGCTTTTCATTGATAACCTTGCTTTTATGGCTTATTTTTCTTTTTTTTTAATATCAAAATTTATTTAGTGCTGATCTTGACTATAGCAATACATTGTTATGGTCTTTTTATAACAAGTTTTGGAGTTAGAAAATTTTGTCATCTAATAGAAGAGCTTATTAAAAAAGACAAATTATTGAACAATACTAAGCCTCAGTTTCCTCAGATGTAATATGAGACTATACCCTAATTCCCAATATTTTTTGTAAATATTAATAAAGCAATACATAAATGACATACATGGTTCAGTATGTGGGGCATGGTATACCTTCAGCAAATAGAACTTACAAATGTCACATCAAAAAAAATGTATAGATTCCAATATCTACAGTATAAAAGTGCTATCTACAGCTGGTTAACTGAGAGCTTTATTATCCAGAATAGCAAATAAGTTTAAGAGGATTTGTTTGAGGCTAATAATGTGCGTTAAAACTGAATTATATTTACATACCAGGATTTCTAACAAGCCTATGTTGGTACCATTAAGTATAATGGCAGAAAAATATTTTGCCTTCCTATAGTGGGGGTGTGGGTGCAAGTGATACCTTGAAATACATACTATGCAAACACTACATGATACAAAAAAACTAATGAACCCCCCCAAATCATGTTATTCATTATTTTAACATAAGTATCTGTATTTTTTTAAGTTATCAATTCACTTGTTGAAGAAATTGCTAAATAAATTTGTTCCATCCCACTCTCTTAGCACATAGAAAAATGGCAAAATCGATTAATGTTGCCTTTATTTCCTTATTCATAATATGCATTTTAAGTACTCAGTTGTAAAAATGCAATAAAATGTTTCCTTCCAAGTAATTTTTATAAGTGCTTCTGTTCATTTCAATTATTTTCATGGGCATGCCAGTAACAATGTGTTTTAAAGTTGGCATAACATATAGAAATGAAGAACAGGGCTTACTCTGCTAGACAAGATATTTGTCTGCATTTTATTCTCAGATTATCATCCATAAAGGGTTCATCTGCAGCAGTATCTAAAATATTCTGCATAAGTGCCAGTTAAGTGCATTTGTTTCCTAAATCTACCCAGCATAATATTAGACATTATATTTTTGGACCACATAAGTGAATGTTTCCACCAAGCCATTTCAATCAGTTGTAACTATTTTGCAATTTTTCCTCTACTGCCAGTTGAAAATGTATATGCTCTGCCATCTCCATTAAATTCTTATATCCATTAAAACATGAGATTAACGTGGAAGCCAAGCATTTTAACATAATTTTCATTTGCATGAATTTTTTTGTGTTTAAAGCACGTTAAAAATCTCAAATTTTTACATTATACCTTATAGCAAGGTTTTAGTAATTTTAATAATCGATCACCTAATCGTTGGAATGACAGAAAAATAGGGTACCTATGAGAACTTTGAAATAAGAATGATACAGAAATAAAAGGTGATTGTAATGGGTCTTTGCTTAGCTCAGAATAATGGCCTATATTTGAAAATATGGAAGAAAAATAATTAGAGATTGAAGTTAGTTACCAGAAATAGTTTTAGTAATATTTTTCATATAACTTAATTTCCTTTATTCTGAGAAATAAGTGAATTAAGGCAGCTAACCCACTATGCTTTTGCTATATTTTTTATATTTAATTTAATTTATACCTTAAAAAAATCACCAACAGACTATTTTAAGGCATATGAAAGCTAGAGTTTTTATTCTGGTTGTCAAAGTATTCTAATTCAATAAAAAGTAATCAACAGAAGATTTGCTAAACAGGTTAAGACATTATAGTTCATAAATAATAGGGAATATGGAAGCATTTGGTTTATTCCAATCAACTGGAGAAACTTAAAGAGAAAATATCTGTAGATTATCAAATTTTAAAAGAAGTGGACAGTTTTCTTCATTTTGTATAGCATGTGGTATATAACATGATGCTTGGCTCATTGATTTATCATTGGATATTATAGACACAAATTCAAAATTAGACCAATAATACATTTAATTTATAAATATGCTCTATAAAATAAACTGAATTTAAGTGCTTTTTGGCTGGTGCAGTAACCCTGGGAAGTAATGTTCATTGTTTTAAAAGACTATTAACATGCCTGGTTAGAACATATTTTTAATTTTTGTAGAGTTACAGTCCTAGGACAAACATTTGGAACTTTTTGACACTGAGATGTTTTACTGAAAATGCCTTATTGAGCTAGATAATATAATATAGTATTATGGACCTTTTGTAATCTGGATCTACAGGGTGTATTATAGCTAATGATAGTACATAGAGTCAAACTAGGCTTTTTTTTTTTTTTCCTGCCAGATGGCAATACAAAGGGTTGGAATGTGAATCAAGGTTAAGTCTGATTACTCCTACTACATGTGTTCTTTTTGGGTTTATCGTCAGTCACTGCCCACCTGAGGTCCTGAGACTTGTTATGATTTGTCATGGACTAATTCTGTAATTAGTCAGCTGAAGGAATAAATTAGTATCGATAAGATTTAGAACCAGAAAATGGAGAGGAAGATGAGTTTTATGTGCTAATAGATGGGAATTTACTACTGGACCAAGCAGGATGATCATCAGCCATCCAATTAAACAATCGGTATAGTTTATTTGGATTATTTCTAAGCGTTCTAGTACATAGATCACTCTCTAAACTTAAGGGTGTAACCATTTTGAGGTGATCCAGAAGAGCAGCTTGGGAGGCTACCCCCTGATATTTGCTCCGAATAACTTTACTCAGCTGAAAAATTTGATTAGCCCTGGACATTCAAAGCCTTTTAAGTTCCATTTTTTACTTTTGGGGGAAAATAATCTCTTTCAAAATATGCAAGATCCTAAATTTCTGGATCTTTTTTATTGCCTTTCATTTGTTTTTAATTGAGGTGTAATTTACATGTAACATTGGTTTCAGGTGTACAACATAATGATTCGATATTTGTATATATTGCAAAATGATCACCACCATAAGTCCAGTTAACATCCATCACTATACAGTTATATATCTTTTTCTTGTGATGAGAATCCTTATGATCCACTCTCCACAACTTTCATATATTCAGTACAATATTACTAACTATAATCACCATGCTGTACATTACAACTTCCTGATTTATTTTATAACTGGATGTTTGTACTTTTTGGTCCTATATAATATAGTAATATGGGCCTTTTGTAATCTGAATCTCCAAAGATGTATCATGTCTAATAATTGTATATAGAGTCAAAATACACTTTTCAACATGAGTTTATATGAAAATTTTAGAAGATGATGAATATTACCATAAAGTTAATTTAGGTACATTTTCACATATGGTCAATCAAGCTGTGTGTTTTCTATCTATTTAAATCTCAGTGCTATAGTTGGATATTTGTGTCCTCCAAATTATATGTTATAATCTTAACCCCCAAAAGTGATGGTATTAGTATGTGGGGGCCTTTCAGAGGTGTTTAAGTTATGAGGGTAGAATCTTGAATGGTTGGAATTGGTGCCTTATAAAAGAGATCCCATAGAGCTCCCTGGTCCCTTCTACCATGTGAAAATAGTCTAAGTATTTAAGTAAGAAGTCTATGACCAAGAAGAGGGCCCTCATCCAACTGTGTTGGCACCCTGATCTTGGGCTTTCAGCCTCCAGAACGATGAGCAATAAATTTCTGCTGTTCATAAGCCACCCAGTTGAGGCATTTTTTTTTTCCTAGCAGCCAGAATAGACTAAGAGACTCAGAAAGATCAGTCAGAAGTGTCTTACTCAGTCCTCTACACAAAATATTCCATACCAAGTGTCTTACTCAGTCCTCTACTCAGTCCTCTACTCACAAAATATTCCATACCAAGCATCAAGTATTACATGTCCTGTGAGGTAAGCAGTATTATTACTATATTGAGTGAGAAAAATAGGGTGAACAGGGGGAGTTTAATGTAAAGAATTATTAACTAATAATGAGAGATTAACTACTAATGGCTAAAGATAATTCTAAAGGATATAAGGAGAGCAGATACAGGGATCAGCCACTACCTCCAGGGCTGAGGCAGAGGACCCAAGGCAGAAACAAATTTGGAAGAGCTTCCTCACTTCCCACTAAGGCTGATGTTCAGACCATAGTGAAGATAGTGTTGGCATGGCACACTGGAGAGTGGAAAACTTCACTGAGGTGCTGTGGACGGGGACTGACTGGGGTGCCAAATAAGCTCACCTCTAGCAAGCTACTTGCTGGGGTGCTGATGATATTTGTGGGAAGTTGCCCAAACACTATGAGAAGCTGCCCTCTGGGTTACTAGTGGAATTTACTGGGAAGCTACCTGTACGAATGCCACTGAAAACTGTGGGAGTGCTCAGATTCACTGAGGGGTGAGTACCTTTGCGTGTTCTGCATACCATTGGCCACTGTGTGCTGCAGAGCCAGAAATGAAACTCATTAGGAAGAGGAACCCCTCTGCCCTGCCGTGTACCTCTAGCACATTTTATCGACAAATCCTAACACTACACCATCCGGCAAAAGCAGAAATGTTTACCGGGTTTATTGCCAGAACAGCAAAGCAGGGCAAAGAAGGCTGGATTTGGAGCAGAGAGGAAATACATTTATAATTGGCATACTTTTGTATTTGTAATTCCTCTTAAATGTTAGCAACATTGTAAGCTCCTTGGGGGCAAGGGCAATGTCACCCTTCTTCCCCCACCCCCATGGGTATATGGCAAAAACATGAGGAAAATCATGCTAAGAGAGGATATATTACATATTCAAATCATTTAGCTTCTTTCAGTGTATTGTTTCTTCAGAGGACTGTAGCCTAGTATTTCCTCTTTTGAAGAAGCAAAAGTGGTGAATAAGGGATAATTAGTGACAATCGGGATAAATAGCTTGATTAATTTCACTCAACTCTTTGAAGCATATACATTAAATAATTTTTATTTCTTTATTTAATGCCACCTCTATGCCCTTGCAACTTATCCCCACCCCCACTATTGTACCTGAGTCTCGGGCTCCCTCAATGATATCTCAGTAGAAACCTTTAAATTTTCAGTTGATTTTGGTTGTTAAATTCTCTTGTGGCTTTCAAAATTTAGAGTAATTCAGTTTAAAGCATATGTTTTATATTGGATTCAAAGCTGTTCTCTCACTAATGTAGGCTGTATGTGTGTCTCCAGTGGTCTGAGAGGAGAGGTCAGGGGCCTGTGAAGCTCTTTCAAAGTCACCTCTCTTGCCCACCAATTTATTTTCCTTGGTGAAAAAGGCTAAGAAGAACGGGAAAATGTTCAATAAAATATATTTCTTTGAATGAGTATTTGAGTGTGTGTCAACTGGCCATCTTTTCTGTCATAACAAATCATACAAAGGTAGGAGAGATGAAGTTGCTGTCCTTTCCACTCTTCTTTTTGGTCATAACTGATCTTTCTTCTTTTGGTCGTAACTGATCTTCCCACTCATTTTTTTGGTCATAACTGATCATTGTCTTTAGTCTTACAGTGGCAAAGTGGACACTTAGAAGTGTCGACTTACTCAATTTGATACCTAGGAGGGAGGCCTAGTGGCATGTGCCTAATATGCCTGAAACTCTGAATCACACTCTGGCAGTCCCAGCAAAATATTGCCAGGTAAATGTGTAATCTGTCCTCCAAACCTCTAATCATGAGCCTGTTCTTATAGGCAAGGGTAAAGTCCATTTTCTGTACCTCTTGGGAAACGTACATTTAAGGGTTTTCCTTACCTAATCTTGGCCTGGCCACAGCATTTCTCCTCAGTCCTCCTGCCTTTGTTAATTCAGTATCACATGCGAAAGCCGTTAAGGCCAATGGCTAAGCAGATATCCTATTTGGGATGTAAATAATTAAGCCTGCCTTACAAGCAATTCTCCAATGACTACTACATGCCAGGGTGGTAATGAAAATCGGTCAACATCCCCTCCTAGAGAATAACTTCTTTTCATCATCTGTCCTCCCTCAAAAGACCACCTTTGTCCCTGTATCTCAACAGTTCTCTTAAATAGGGAAAGGCAAGTGGGAGAGGATCTTAATGACAGTTTTCCTGAAACTGTGCCTTTCTTTGGGCTCTGGTCTCACAGCTTGCTGTTCTCTAGACTCAGAACGTAGGATACTGATAGGTTGGTTTTTCTCAGTTGTTGGCTATACTAGTCAATTCTATGAAAACTAGTCAGTTTCTCCAGCTTGACAATTTAATCTACCATGTTCCAAAAACAATGCATTCTGTCATTAGAATTATAAGGAATTGTAAAGATAAACATTTCATCTGCTTCATGAGTCAGAACTAGACTAGGAGAAGGGCCTGAGAATTAAATAAGAAATATCATACTTGCCCTTTTTATTTTTGCACATTCTTTGAAGTTCATGGAGTAATAATCTCTCTCATCATATTTTAAACTTTGCTTTATGTTTTCTACAGAGCAATCTATCTTGTGAAGAATTAAGTTATTTTAAGGAAATCTGGGAAGGAATTTTCAGAGTTTTCTTAAGCTTTAGTGTTTAAAGAGTACTCCCTTATGCTGTAATGCTTGTTAAAAAGGGATACAAGAGTGCCATGCAGTGATCTGATACAGAGAGACTAAGGGAATACAGGGAGACCAAGGGGGGGAGAATAAGGTGGGAACAAGGATCCATTTTTTAAAAGCAACTTAAATATTTCTAATGAAGAGTAATAGACTATAATGTAATAAACAAGGTTTTGATGTGTTTTTAATAAATTTTAGCATATTTTATAGGATATTGAAACTTTCACTCTCAGTAAATTTAATGATCTCTCTAGAATGATATTCACAATATTCCTGCTGTTTTATCTTATGTACACATTGTAGAAAAAACTTGAAAAGTGTTAGTGAAAAAAATTATAAACACTTCCATAAGGATAAAACATAACTCCATGTAAATAAAAATAGCAATTAAGAATGCTGCTTTCCCTAAAAATTACTGGCAAATTGCAATACTGAAAATACTATAATTCAAGAATTAAAAGTAATAAATTTAAGGACACGAAAAATGATATTCAATATGAGTCAGTGACTTGATTATATGAAATCTGAAAATTTCCCAAAGTCGAGAAGAGCTTCTTGGCATAAATGATACCTATTACAATATTTTAAGTAACTTTCATGCATGTTGTACCCTTTAGGAAACAGTGCAGTGGAGGGCATTTGTTCTTGTTTTTTCCCCTGGGAGTAGTTCTCTACATGAGTTTTGAAAAATTCATAGGTAATAAAGTTAATGGTCTATGAAATAAATACTTTTAAGTAGTTTGAAACATTTTAAAATTAATTAGATTTTAATTAGTTTCAAAAAACTGATGTATAGTTGTATAATATTAGTTTCAGGTATACAATACTGTGATTCAAAATTTTCATAGATTATACTCCATTTAAAGTTATTATAAAATATTGGCTATATTCCATGTGCTGTACAATATATCCTGTAGCTTATTTATTTTATACATAGTCATTTGTACCTCTTAATCCTCTACCCCTATCTTGCCCCTTCACTCGGCTCTCTCCCCACTGATAACCACTAGTTTGTGTTCTTCATCTGTGAGTCTGTTTGTATTTTGTCATATTCACTCCTTATTTTTACATGTTGTAAGTGATAACATAGAGTATTTGTCCTTCTCCCTCTGACTTATTTCACTAAGCATAATGCCCTCTAGTTCCATGCACCTTGTTACAAATGGCAGAATTTTGTTCATTTTCATGGCTGAATAAAATTCCATTGTAATGTATATACGACATCTTTATCCATTCACTGTTCATGGGCACTTAGGTGGCTTCCATATCTTGGCTATTGTAAATAATGCTGCTATGAACATGTTTAAATAGTTTGAAACAGCATTTTTCTTTTCAACATTTTGACTATTAAAAATTTTTTTAGTCTATATTTCCTTATTACTCACTTGATCTAAGTTTCTGTAGAATCAGTTCTAGTTTTATTTATTTTTTTTGTTGGTGGTGGTGGTATTTGGTTTTGTTTTTATGTGTAGAATAGATTGAGATATCATCATAGATTAAAGAGAGAATTAGGAAGTATAAGAACTAATTTCTGGACCTGCTTTTTCAGGCTTATACTATATAATGCTGTGTAATAAATTTTAAAAAAAACTTGTTTATCTAATTTTTCAGTTTATAAATCCACTTTACATACATTGTCTAATTTTATCATCACAGCACACCATAAGAGATGAGGCAGGTATAACTGGTGTTATTTTCCTGAAAAGAAAAATGAAGTTGGAGAGAGAGATTGGTTTTTGTTTCCTGGTCAAAAATATGAGTATTGTTTTATTAATATTACCTCTTATGTCTCTGTCCTTATGATTCCACATATTTATAGGTCAAAAATGATTTTTCCTCAATTTTTCTGATATATTACTCTGCACAACAGAGCATTTAAATGCTTAACAGCATGTAATCAATAAATTTATCATAATAGTCCTTAATGGGCAGTAAACTGGAGACCATCCACAAAGTGCAAATGTTATAATAATCTGACTAGAATTTCCAGAATAGATAAAAAGATACAGACCTCTAATTGAAATAAAATTGCAGCTACTTTTTAGTTTTCAGTGAGTGTTAAATTGTGGAGCCAAGCTCCAGGTTCTAGGAACCACAAAAGGTGGCATAGCAATTTCAGTAAAATGTTTCTCTCCTTGAAGATTGATATTCATTTTGTTTATTTTCTCTAAGATAATTCACATGGAGATGGGGAACAGAAAATAAGCCTCACTTTGCTCTTTAGGTCACAGGAAATTGCACGAGTCAGAATAATCAAGCTAGAGGCAAGATATTAAGTCAGGAAGATGGAATATTAAGTTAGGAAAATGGCATAATATTCCAACTACATCACAACGGTGGTACCTGTGTATTTCTCAAAACCTTATCTTTATAGAGATTTTCTTAAATATGTGAATTATTTGTAATAGCTCCTATCAGGACTTACTGAAAAGATAATTCTCTGTGGTCTTTTCTTTTGTCCTTCCAGTTGGATAAATCAAATATCTTTCTGAACACGTTTCAACCATTCTACTCTAGTATACAAAATGTGAAACCTCTGTTTTTGACCTTTTGATCCCCCAATTCTGGAAGGATGGATATTGTTATTTCTTCATCTGATGAGGCATTTAGTTTAAGGGAAAGATTTTGATCTTGTCTTATTTCTCACCAAGGATTTATTGGGTTTAAATCAGTGACAGCTGTAAAGTTCACCTTTGCCCAGTGCAAGCTGAAGAGTCAGGTGATTCTTATCTGAGACCAATTAGCTTGCAAAAATTACAAATGGACAGGGCATTCCATGTACAAGTGAGTACAGGAAGAAAAATTACCTGAGATAGTGAAAAACATTTTATTTTTAATTTTTTAGGAACTGACAAAAGAAATCTCCAACATAATACTATCAATGAATTCCATAGGTAAATTGAGCAAAACTCCCACAAAACACTACTGTCAGAAAAATAGGATAAATAAATTCACAATATGGAGTTGTCACATCTTGGTGAAAGAAATGAGCTCTAAAGCATTGTTGTTCAAAATGTGATTCATGGATCTGAAGCACTGGTATCACTCAGGAGCATGGTAGAAATGCAGATTCTATGCCCCACTCCAAACTTACAGAATCAGAATCTTCATTTTATGAATGCAGATTCACAGTTTTCAGCATACTAGTCTTTTATCTTTTTTAAGTTTATTATTAAGTATTTTATTTCATTTTTGATGCAATTTTAAATGGGATTATTTACTTTCTCTTTCTGATATTTCATTAGTGTATAGAAATGCAGCAGACTTCTGTATATTCATCTCATATCCTGCAACCTTGCTGAATTCATTTATTCTAATAGTTTTGTGTGAAGACCTTAGGAATCTCTATATAGAGTATCATATCATCTGCAAATAGTGACAGTTTTACCTCTTCTCTTCTGATTTGATATCTTTTGTTTCTTTTTCTTGTCTGATTGCTGTGCCTAGGACTTCCAATATTATGTTAAATAGACGTGGTGAGAGTGGGCATCCTTGTCTTGCTCCTGAATTTAACAGGAAGGCTTTCAGTTTTTCAGTGTTGAGTATTATGTTGCCTATGGATTTAACATAAATGTTGAGAGAAGTTCTTTCTGTACCCACTTGGCTGAAAGTTTTATCATGAATGGATGTTGAAATTTGTCAAATGATTTTTCTGCAGTTTTTGTGATGATCATTTGGCCTTTGGTTTTTCTTTTGTTAATGTGGTGTGTCACATTGATTGACTTGTGTATGTTAAACCATCCTTGTGACAGAGGAATAAATCCCACTTGATCATGGTGTATGATCCTTTTTATATATTGTTGAATTTGGTTTGATAATAGTTTCTTGAGGATTTTTATATCTATATTTATCAGATACATTGCCCTGTAATTTTCTTTTTTTGCTGTGTCCTTGTTGGGTTTTGTATCAGGGTAATGATGGCCTCATAGAATGAATTGGGGAGCATTCCCTCCTCTTCAAATTTTGGAGGAGCTTGAGAAGGATAGGTATATAATTTCTTTATATATTTGGTAGAATTTCCCTGTGAAGCCATCCAGTTCTAGACTTTAGTTTGTAGGGTTTTTAATTTTTATTATAGATTCTGCTTCACTTCTAGTGATGGTCTGCTCATACTGTCTGTTTCTTCTTGACTCAGTCTTGGCAAGTTGTATGTTTCTAGAAATTTGTCTATTTAAGTTGTCCAATTTGTTGGCATATAACTGCATCTTGCATTCCATTGACATTTAAGGTAATTATTGATAGTTATATACTTATTGCCATTTTATTCCTTGTTTTCTAGTTGTTTTTATAGTTCTTTGTTGATTTCTTTCTGTTTTTCTTTTTGTTTGGTTTCCTTTTGTAGTATACTTGAGTTCCTTTCTTTTTGGTGTTTGTATATCTATTGTATTTTTTTGATTTGCAGTTACCATGGAGTTTATGTGTGTTGACCCATAACTATATCTACTTGCTTTAAACTGTGATAGTCATTTAAGTTCAAACACATTCTAAAAGATCTATGTCCTTCCCACCCCCACCACATTTTGTGATTTTGATATCCTATTGTACTTTACATCTTCAAGCTTATCCTTTTACTGTTTATTTTAGTTATATATATTTTTTTGATTTTTAAAATCTATATACTGGTTTAAGTGATCTTCAGTCATTTTTTATACTTGCCTTTCCTATTGCCATTTTTCCATTTCCTGTAGACTGTAGATTCTTTTCCATTTAGAGAAGACCTTTAAATATTTCTTTTAGGGTAGGTTTAGTATTGCTGAATTCTTTTAGTTGTTTGTGTTTGTTTGTTTGTTTTTTGTCTGAGAAATCCTTTATTTCTCCTTCTATTCTAAATGATATTCTTGTTGGGTAGAGTCTCCTAGATTGCAGGTTTTTCCTTTTCAGGACTTTGAATATATTATGCCACTCCCTTCTGGCCTGCAAAGTTTCTGCAGAGAAACCAGTTAGTCTTACTTGTGTTCCCTTGTAACTGACTCTATTTTTCTCTTGCTGCCTTTAGAATCCTCTATTTAACTTTTGCAATTTTAAATGGGATTATTTACTTTGGGATTAAATGGGATTATTAAATGGGATTATTTACTTTATTGACAAGACATTTTAATTATGATATGTCTTGGTGTGGGTCTGTTTGAATTCATCTTGTTTGGGGCCCTCTGTGCTTCCTATACCTGGATATCTGTTTACTTCAAGTCTGGGAAATTTTCAGCTCCAATTGCCTCGTATATATTTTTGATCCCCTTCTCTCTCTCTCTCTTATTCTGGAACCCCTATAAATAGGTTTGCATGTTTTATAATATTCCATACATCTTATTTGTTGCCTTTTTTTTTTTTTTGTCTTTTTGTCTGCTGTTCTGATTGAGTGCTTTCCATTATTCTATCATTTGGATCACTTATTTGTTCTTCTGTGTCATTTAGTCAGTTAGTCATTGCTTCTAGATTGCTTTTTATCTCAGAAATTGAATTATCTATTTTTGATTGGGTCTTCTTTATAATTGTTAGTTCCTTGCTACAGTGATCTGTGTTTATATCAATAATCAATAATCTTTTTTAATTCAGTTAGAATTTTTATTACCATCTTTTTGAACTCGGGCTGGTTGACTGGCGATCTATGTTTCACTATTTATTCTTTCAGGTTATTTCTCTTGCTCTTTTAACTGGGAATCGTTCCTCTTTTCCTTTTACTTACTGTCTCTGGTTCTATGAATCCAGGAGTAACAGCTAGCTATGGTGGTCTTGAAGGTTTTTTTTTATTATTTTGTGGGAGCATCTCTGTGTAGACTGTCCAATGTCTTTGGTGCTTGGGCTGGTTTTGATGGGGATGCCAGCCATGTCTTTTCTCAGGGTGTTCTGGCCCCTATCACTTTTATAGGAGGTGTAGTTAGTGTTGGGGGAGCTAAAATCTGTTCAGGGTGTGAGGCGGGACATCCTCTCTGCTCTGTGGCTGTTCCCACCCTGTTAGGGTCCATGTTTGCTCCTCAGTTGTTGGAGTAGAGGCCCTGAGGATTGGATTCAATCAGGCTCCATTCCCTTTGAGTGCATGCCCTATCCAAAGGAAGAGGAGTCCTGTAGCAAGTGAGGTCTGTCTGTTCATAGAGGTCCAACTTGCTACCTGTGTAGCCATCCACAACTCAGCTTAGATGCAACACAAGGTTGTGTCCCTTTCCCTGTTGTGGTCATCCTAGATCTAGGGAAAGGTTATGACATGGAATGAGCTGGGCTGGAGCCTTTGCTAGGATGGAGCTGTGGATTGGAGCATTGTGGTTACAGAAATTGATGGAGCTACACTGACACCAGAGATCTGGACTGCCTCTACAGTATTCTTCTCTCAGAACCTGTCTGCTCCAGATCCAGCACAAAGCTGTGGTATGGAGTGGGCCAGTGCACTTGCTCAGCTGGGAGATGGACTGCCACCTGCTGATCATGGTGTTTCCCAAGGTGCTGCCTGAATAAGTGCTGAGATGGCTACTGCCCCACCCAGACCACATGACAGGCCCCTGGGCCACCTCTGCATCCCTAGATCAGTCTTTCCTCCAGGCCTTGTATGCTTCAGATCTAGCCCCAAGCTGTGGTGTGGAGTGAGTGGGGCAAGGGTGTTTCCCCACTTGGATTGGGGAGTGCAGTGAGGTGGTATCTACCAGTGCAGAGCTCTCTCAGCCCTGTTTGTTGCAAGCCAGCACTTGTGCAATCATCATGAGTAGAATGTAAGCTTTTCTAGCCCTTCTATCTATCCCAGAAGTTCTCCCAGCAGCCAGGGAGGCTTGTCTCCTCTGCATAGGATCCCAGGACTGGGATGACCAGTCTGTGGCTCAACCCACTCCCTCCTCAGGATAAGAGTCTGCTTGTGTGGACATTCTCTTCCTTTTGGATCCCTCCCAGGGGTGGACATTCCAACCCTATGCCTTTTTCCTTCCTATTCTGTTACATGGAAATCTTTCATGTAGCTTTTTTTATATAGGTGTTCTGACAGTTTCCAGTTAATTTTCCATGAGAATTGTTCCACATATAGATGTATTATGGATGTGTCTGTTGGAGGGGGTGGGGAGGTAAGCTCCATGTCTTCTTACTCTGACATCTTAATCTGATCCATAGATATTTGAGGTTATTGACATCATTTATCATTTGTTTAATTTTTATTGGCAGTCTCAAATTACAATTATTGTTTTGTCAATATATTTCCTTTAGTAACAATGTTAAATTTGCTAATCCTAATTTTTTTCAATAAATTTGCTTGAATTTTCTATACATATAATCATATCACCTATAAATAAAAATGTTTTCTATTCTTTACTAATTCAATTATTTTGCTAAATATATGAGGGAGATTGGGCTATAATTTCTTTGTCTTATGAAAAGAACTTTTACTACCATTGCAATTCTGGTCTCAAAATACAATTTGGGAAATATATACTTGTTTTTCACTTCTGTAAGAGATAATTATAAGATTGATATTTTTGTTTAATCTTTTAAAGAGTTGACTTTGAAGATATTGAGATTTCTGACATAAGGACTTTCATAATGATTTACTTTATTTAAATATATGACCATTCAAATTTCTTATTTCTTCTTGAAGAAATTTTGGTTTTATATAATGGATTATGTATGTATAACATATATATTCCATTATATAAAATATATATATTTAGTAAATATACTATATGTGATATATATATCCATTTAGTTAACATGATTAACCAACTATGATAAAAATGTTGTCTACTCTTGGGACCTCTACAAATTTGCTTAAAAATGGAAAACTATGGGACTTTGGACTAGACTTAGTGTGTACAGATGAAATAGAAATATGGAGTTTTCTATACAGCAGCTGTATTTGTGTAAGAGTCTCAGTTTCAACTTTTTGCCTTCTGAGGATAATGTATTCATCTCCTATCCTTGCATGTGTTTTAAAAATTTTGGATTAACTCCCTCCTCTCACATCCTCAGAGTTGCTGCAGCATTAGCTTACATGCTCAGGATTCTGGTATTCAATGCTTTCTTTATTACTGACGCTAAGTCTTCTGTTTCTCTTGTAAGCCCAGAACATTATTTTCTAAATTTCTTTTTTTTATTGAAATAGAGTCTTTTACAATGTTGTGTTAGTTTCAGATGTACAGCAAAGTGATTGCTATACATATATATATAAGCATATATATTATTTTTTTATATTCTCTTCCATTATGGGTTATTACAAGATATTGAATATAGTTCCCTGTGCTATACAGTAGGTCCTTGTTGGTCATCTATTGTATATATAGCAGTGTGTATATTTAAATTCCAAATTCCTAATTTACCCCCCCCCCGCCTTTCAACTTTGCTAACCATAAGTTTGTTTTCTATGTCTGATTCTGTTTCTGTTTTGTAAATAGTTCATTTGTATCTTTTTTTGAGATTCCACATATAAGTGATATCATATGATATTTATCTTTCTCTGTCTACCTTACCACATTTAGTATGATCATCTCTAGGTCCATCCATGTGGCTGCAAATAGCATTATTTCATTCTTTTTCTGGCTGAGTAATATTCCGCTGTGTACACATACCACATGTTCTTTATCCATTCATCTGTCGATAGACACATAGATTGTTTCCATGTCTTCGCTATTGTAAAAAGTGCTACTATAAACACTGGAGTGCATATATCTTTTCAAATTATGGTTTTCTCCAGGTATGTGCTCAGGATGGGGATTGCAGGATCATATAGTAGCTCTATTTTTATTTTTTTAAAGAAACTCCATAGTGGCTTTACCAATTTACATTCTCACCTACAGTGGAGGAGGGTTCCCTTTTCTCCACACCCTCTCCAACATTGATTATTTGCAGAATTTTTGATGTAAATTACCTCACTTTAGTAATGATTTGCATTTCTCTAATAATTAGCAGTGTTGAGCCTCTTAATGTGCCTTTTGGCCATCTGTATCTCTTCTTTGAAGAAATGTCTATTTAGACTTTCTGCCCATTTTTTGATTAGGATTTTTGGGTTTTTTTGACATTGAGCTGCATGAGCTTTTGGTATATTTTGGAGTTTAATCCCTCATCAGTTGCATCATTTGCAAATATTTTCTCCCATTCTGTAAGTTGTCTTTCTATTTTGTTTATGATTTCCTTTGCTGTGCAAAAGCTTTTAAGTTTAATTAGGTCACATTTATTTTTGTTTTTATTTCCATTACTCTATGAGACAGATACAAAAAATATTGATACTATTTATGTCAAAGAGTGTTCTGCCTATGTTTTCCTCTAAGACTTTTATAGTATCTGGTTTTATATTTAGGTCTTTAATCTATTTTGAGTTTATTTTTGTGTCTGGTGTTAGAGAATGTTCTAATTTCATTCTTTTACACGTAGCTTTGCAGTTTTCCTAGCATCACTTTTTGAAGAGACTGTCTTTTCTCAATTGTATAGACTTGCCTCCTTTGTCATAGATTAATTGACCATAGGTGCATGGGTTTATTTCTGGCCTTTCTATCCTGTTCCATTGATCTATAGTTCTGTTTTTGTGCCAGTACCATACTGTTTTAATTACTGTAGCTTTGTAGTATAGCTTGAAGCCATATAGCCTGATTCATCCAGCTCCATTTTTCTTTTTCAAGATTATTTTGGCTGTATGGGGTCTTTTGTTTTTCCATACAAGTTAAAACAATTTTATTCTGTTTAAAATGCTGTTAGTAACTTGATAGGAATTGCAATGAATATGTAGATTGCCTTGGGTAGTGTGGTCATTTTAACAATACTCAATCTTCCAATCTAAGAATCTAGTATATCTTTCCACCTGTTTGTGTCAACAGCAATTTCTTTCATCAGTGTCTCATAGTTTTCTGAGTCCAGGTCTTTTGCCTCCTTAGGTAGGTTTATTCCTAGGTATTTTACTTTTTGATGCAATGATAAATGGAAATGTTTCCTTAATTTCTCTTTCTGATAGTTTGTTGTTAGTGTATAGAAATCCAACAGATTTCTGTATACTAATTTTGTGGCCTGCAACTTTACCAGACTCATTGGCGACCTCTAGTCATTTTCTGGTAGCATCTTTAGGATTTTCTATGTACAGTATCATGTCACCTACAGACAGTAATGGTTTTACTTCTCCATTTCCAATTCTATTCCTTTTATTTATGTTTCTTCTCTGATTGCCATGGCTAGGAATGCCAATACTATGTTGAATAAAAGTGGCAAGAGTGGACATCCTTGTCTTGTTCCTGATCCTAGGGGAAATGCTTTCAGATTTCCACCATTGAGTGTAATGTTAGCTGTGGGTTTGTCATACATGGCCTTTATTGTGTTGAGGTAGGTTCCCTCTATGCCCACTTTCTGGAGAGTTTTTATCATGAATGGATGTTGAATTTTATCAAAAGATTTTTCTGCATCAACTGAGATGATTATATCATTTTTATTCTTCAATTTGTTAATGTGGTGTATCACACTGAATGATTTGTGGATATATAAAAATCCTTGCATCCCTGAGGTAAATCTCAGTTGATCATGGTGTATGATTCTTTTAATGTATTCTTGGATTTGGTTTGCTAGTGTTTTATTGAGGATTTCTACATCTATGTTCATAAGTGATATTGGCCTGTAATTTTCTTTTTTTGTGGTATCTTTTTCTAGTTTTGGCATCAGGGTGATGGCTGTCTCATAGAATGAGTTTGGGAGTGTTCCTACCTCTGCAAACTTTTGGAATAGTTTCAAAAGGATAGGTGTTAACTTTTCTCTAAATGTTTGATAGAATTCTCCTGTTAAGCCATTTGGTCCTGAATTTTTGTTTGTTGGGACTTTTTTTTGTTTGTTTCTTTGTTTGTGGTACGCGGGCCTCTCAGTGTTGTGGCCTCTCCCGTTGTGGAGCACAGGCTCCGGACGTGCAGGCTCAGCGGCCATGGCTCACGGGCCCAGCCACTCCGTGGCACGTGGGATTTTCCCAGACCGGGGCACAAACCCATGTCCCCTGCATCGGCAGGCAGACTCTCAACCACTGCGCCACCAGGGAAGCCCTGTTGGGACTTTTTAAATCACAGATTCAATTTCAGTACTTGTAATTAGTCTGTTCATTTTTTCTATTTCACCCTGGTTCAGTCTTGGGAGACTGTACCTTTCTAAGAATTTGTCTATTTCTTCTAGGTTGTCCATTTTACTGGTGTATAGTTGCTTTTTGTACTCTCTTATGATCCTTTGTATTTCTATGGTGTTGGTTGTAACTTCTCCTTTTTCATCTTTAATGTTATTGATTTGGGCCCTCTCCCTTTTTTTTCTTGATAAGCCTGGCTAAAAGTTTATCAATTTTATTCACTTTATCTTTTTGAAGAAAGCTTTTTTAGTTTTGTTTTTTAATCTTTTCTATTGTTTTTTAGTCTCTATTTCATTTATTTCTGCTCTCATCTTTATGATTTCTTTCCTTCTACTAATTTTTGGCTTTGTTTGTTCTTTTTTTAGGTATAATGTTAGGTTGTTTGAGATTTTTCTGGTTTCCTGAGGTAATCGTATATCATTATAAACTTCTCTCTTAGAGCTTCTTTTCTGCATCACATAGGTTTTAGATCATCATATTTTCATTTCCATTTGTCTCTAGGTATTTTTGATTTCCTCTTTGATTTTGTCAGTGATCCATTGGTTGTTTAGTAGCATATTGTTTAGCCTCCATATGTTTGTGTTTTTTGCCATTTGTTTCTTGTAGTTGATTTCTAATCTCATAACGTTGTGGTCAGAAAAGATGTTTTATATGATTTAATTTTCTTAAATTTACGAAGGCTTGCTTTGTGGCCCAGCATGTGATCTATCCTGGAGAATGTTCCATGTGCACTTGAAAAGAATGTGTATTCTGCTGCTTTCAGGTGGACTGCTCTATAAATATCAATTATGTCCATCTGGTCTTATTGTCATTTAAGGCCTGTGTTTATTTATTGATTTTCTGTCTGAATAATCTGTCCATTGATGTAAGTAGGGTGCTAAAGTCCCCCACTATTATTGTGTTACTGTCAATTTCTCCCTTTATGGCTGTTAGTATTTGCCTTATATATTGAGGTGCTCCTATATTGGGTACATATATATTACAACTGTATCCATTCAGCCAGTCTATGTCTTTTGGTTGGAGCATTTAATCTGTTTACACATAAGGTAATTATAGATATGTAATTTTTTACTGCAACTTTGTCAATTGTTTTGGATTTTTTTTTAGGTCTTTTTTCTTCCTTTCATTGTTTGTTCTTTTTTTGTGTGATTTTTTGACTTTTATTACTGTTGTGTTTGGATCCCTTTTACTTTTTTGTGTGTATGTCTCGTACAGATTTTTGGTTTGCAGTTACCATGATGTTTTGATATAGCAGTCTATATATATACATGGTTATTTTGAGTTGCTGATCTCTTAATTTCAAATGCATTCCAGTTATCCTGCGTTTGTACCCTCCTCCTCTCATGATTACTGCTTTAGATACATTTGTGTGTGGCTGCCTCCCTTCCTTTACTATATGTTTACCTTTAACAGTGAGCTTTCCCATTTTATAATTTTCTTGTTTCATTTGTAGCTTTTTATTTTCCACCCAGAGAAGTCCCTTTAGCATTTGTTGTAAAGCTGGTTTAGTGGTGCTAAATTCTTTTAGCTTTTGCTTGTCTGTAAAGCTTTTGATTTTTCCTTCAAATCTGAACAAGAACCTTGCTGGTTAGCGTATTCTTATCTGTAGGTTTTTTCTTTTCATCACTTTAAATATATCATGCCACTCCCTCTGGCCTGTAGAGTTTCTGCTGAAAAATTAGCTGATAACTTTATGGGGGTTCCCTTGTATGTTTGTTATTTGTTGCTTTTCCTTCATTGTTTTTTAATATTTTCTTTTTATCTTTATTTTTTTTCAATTTGATTACTATGTGTCTTGGCATGTTTCTCCTTGGGTTAATCCTGTATGGGATTTTCTGCTCTTCCTGGACTTGGCTGTTTCCTTTCCCATGTTAAGGGAAGTTTTCAGCTATTATCTCTTAAAACATTTTCTCAGGCCCTTTCTCTCTCTCTTCTCCTTCTGGGACCCCTATAATGTGAATGTTGGTGTGTTTGACATTGTCCCAAAAGCCCCTTAATTTCATTTCAGTTAGTGTATTTTTCAACTCTGTTTGGTTGTTCTTTATATTTCCTAACACTTTATTAAAAACTTCTTTTAACTTTTTGTTCTGTTCATTCATCCATTATTTACCCAAGTTCTTGGATCATCTTTCAATCATTACTCTAAACTCTTGGGTAGACTGCCTATCTCCATGTCACTTAGTTCTTCTGGTGTTTTATCTTATTCCTTCATCTGGAACATATTCCTCTGCTGTTTCATTTTGTCTAAATTTCTATTTGTATTTTTATGTACATGGAAGGTTAGTTATACTTCTCGACCTTGGAGAAGTGGCCCTCTGTGGGGATATCCTATGTGTCCCAGCACTATACTCTCCTCTCATCACCTAAGGGCCAGGGACCAGCTGGCCCTAGGGTAGGTTCTGACTCAGTTCCACAGGCTGTGGGATTTTAGCTTTCTTTGCTTCTGGTGTCTTCCCCTGGTGGATGAGGCTGTTCTAGAATCTTGTGCAGGCTTCCTAGTGGGAGGGGCCATTGCCTGTCCACTGGTGAGTAGAGCTGGGTCCTGGCCCCTCTGGTGAGCCAGGGCCATGTCTAGGGGCATGTCTAGAGGTGACTGTGGGTTCAGGAAGTTTTTAGGTAGCATGTCTGATGATGGGTGGGGCTGTCTTCAGACCATTTGTTGTTTGGCCTGAGGTATCCTAGCACTGGAGCCTACAGGCTATTGGGTGGGGCCAGGTCTTGGTGATAATGACCCAAGCAAGATGTCAGCCTTCAGATGAATACTCCTGTATATGTTCACCACCAGCTTTTATGTCCCCAGACAGCTACACAACCCCCTGCCTGCCCTGGAAACACTCCAAGACAAGCAGGTAGGTCTGCCCTATCATCCTTTGTTGTGACTGCTTTTGTCCTGAGTCCTGGTACATAGGAGACCTTGTGTGTACTCTCCAAGAGTGGAGTCTCTGTTTCCCCCAGTCCTGTGGAGCTCCTGTGATCAAGTTCTGCTGGCCTTCAAAGCCAGATGCTCTGGGGGGCTCCTCCTCTTGATGACAGATCCCCAGGCTAGGGAGCCTGATATGGGGCTCAGAGCTCTCACTCCCAATGGAGAATTTCTGTGATATAATTATTCTCCTGTTTGTGGGTTGGTCACCCAGGGGTATGGAGTCTGATAATTTCACAAGCGCACCCATCCTACAGTCTCATTGTGGTTTCTTCTTTGTCTTTGGATGTAGAATATCTTTTTTGGTAGATTTCAGTCTTTTAATCAATGGTTGTTCAGCAGTTAGTTAGTTAGTTGTGATTTTGGTGTTCTCGTGGGAGGAGGAGAGTTCGAGGTCCTTCTGCTCCACCATCTTGTCCCCCCAGAACATTGTTTCACATTACCCTATATTTTGAAAGAGAGGCATTTTGCTTTACCTTTATATAAAGTATACATTTAAAACTTTTAAAATATTTATACACATTATACATTTATAATATTAAAATAGAGAAAGATATATGCAAAACTGTAACAGTATGAATTCCTGAGGAGAAAATAAATATGAAGATCAGCATGGGATCGTGACTCTATTTCATATGTTACACTTCTACATTATTTAAACTGTTTGTTTATAGATGAAAATACTTATAAAATTTTAATAGAATTTAATCAGTACAGAAATACAACTTTATAAAACTGAATTATAAATACTTTGAAGACAAAATGTGTGAATGCCACCATTTAAAGACAGTATTTTAATTACGTTTGATAAAATAGTCATACTTGGAAAGGTATATAGATATCATCAAATATAATACGTGATTTACAGTCTCAGGAATTCTCCTGGATATTAGATATTTGTCCCATTCCCTTTCAATTAGCACAGCCACACTTAATCTTCCCCCCCCCCCCACCCCAAGTCTTCTATTATATACTACTTGAAGAGCAAGATTATGGCTAAACTGGAGTTTGCAAATCATTTACTTAGACCAATGTAAGACTACCTTCCTTTCCTCTTTGGATTGATATTTCTACTTTTACAATGCAAGTTTTGTTTTAGTGTGATGTATATTTCTTAAAGTCTGACTATGTCCTCTTATTTCTCTACAACAAAAACATGCATATGCATTAACATCTTCTGTACTTATATTGTGCTCTTAAGTCTAATTTTTTAAAATTTTTCTGACTTTAGTCATCTTTATAAATAGCAAGCAATTGATCAACACATTATAAATAGAACACATTTAGATAATTTGCAAATATATAAAGTGTATGTTTATTGGAATGCCCAACTTAATGAAATGGATGTTTTGTATTTTCATCAGTTTATGTATTTGGATGATAATTTCTGAATGCTACAATGAGTAATCACTGAAAAACATTTTCATAAAAATAATTACATGGCGGGACTTCCCTGGTGGTCCAGTGGTTAAGACTCTGTGAGTCCACTGCAGGGGCACAGGTTCAATCCCTGGTCAGGGAACTAAGATTCCACAAGCTGTGCAGCCAAAAAAAAAAAAATACATGGAAATAATTTTTCTATAGCAAAGTCACTGAATACTTTAATCTTCTTCTGATTTACATGCCAAAAAACAAACAAAACAACTCACAAGGTAATTTATCATCAGAATTTGTTGTAACAATATCTCCATGGATAACTAGATTAAGTCATCTTCAATTTTATTGAAAACAATGCACTGGTAACTACCTGACCTGAACACAAGTTTTCAAGTAAAATTAGACACCAATATTTTTATTTGCTTTTTTTTCCTTTTTCATCCCAATGGTATTTAAAGTGAGAGAAAAATGATAAAAGAGATCTTGAATTCTCTATTAAGGGAATTCCTTCTTTTAATGACTCTAATTAAGTGATTCCTCTTACTACCAAGAAAGGCTTTTGTTTGTTTTCTAATATATATTTTTCTTCCATGTTTCTAATTTTGTTTTGGAGTTTTGGTGTATGAACTCCCCTTCCTGCATGTGCTTACACATACACACCTAGTTCAGGACTATATAATTCATAACTCTTTTTGTTCTGTGATTTTTATAATCAGCCATTTCTGTTTGTGGGTAGTCACTTATAGTTTGTTCCTAGGTATTACTCTTCATATCTACTCTTAATTCTTGAAAATCTTTAGGAAATTTTTCAGTTCAAATTCCTAAGTAAGTGGGTACACTAAAGATAAAAGTATTTTTGTGATTAAGAATGATTGATTATATTTATTTTTAGTATCAAAGGTGCAGATAAAATAGGTTATTTTTTCTTTAAATGCATATGCCTTAAAGAGACACAAATTCAATTTCTTGGAATATGAATAAAATCTAAACCAATTTTACTGCTGCTAATCATCTTCCAAACACCTAGTAGAGAGGAAGGGAGAGTGCAGCCCAGTGTAGTGGGGAGAGGTGAGGGAACAAGGGTAGTCAAAAGTAATTGTTGGAAAATATGGTTTCTTGATATCCCAGGAAGGATTTAATAATGCAGAGATAGGAACAGTTATTTCTACTATCTATGTGTAATCAAAAAATAATGGTTTGTGATAGTTAATTTTATGTGTCAACTTGACTGTGCCACAGGGTATCCAGATATTTGGTTAAAAATTATTCTGGATGTATCTGTGAAGGTATTTCTGGATAAATTAACATTGGAGTCAGTAGACAGAGCACAACAGATTGCCCTCCCCAATGTGGACAGGCCTCATCTAATCATTGGAGACCTGAGTAGAATAAAAAGCTAAGTAAGGGAGAGTTTACTTTCTCTTCCTAATTGTCTTTGAGGTGGGACATTGGTCTTCTCCTGCCTTTTGACTCAGACTCATATTGGAACTTACGCTGTTGACACGTACTTTGGACTTAGACTGGAACTTACTTACGCCATCAGTTCTTCTGGGTCTTCACCTTGCCAACTGCATATCTTGGGACATCTCAGCTTTTCAGCCTCCATAACCACTTGAGACAATTCCTTACAATAGAAAAAAGGTATGTTTTATGTATATATATGTTCTGTTTCTCTTAAAAATTCTAATATATGGTTACTATCCAGTTGCTTAGAAAAGAAAAAGTGTTCCTACATTATATGGAACAACCAAATGTGAATTTTATTGGCCTCCTTTTGGGACCCAGCTGGGTACAGTCTTTACAGTCTTACATATACCAGGAGGGAGGCAAGGTATTTAGCTGCTACACAATTAATCCAAGTAAAGTGACATAGGCATTCAGGTGTTGAACTGCCCAAGAACTAGTAATGTAGTAATGAGTTTCAAACATGGCAAAACACACACCAACATTTACATATCAAACAAGTAGTAGTGTTTAAATGAAAACCTGCCAAATTATTGTCAATTTCATCTAATTATTTGGTAATTATGTGATTCAAATACTTTAGGTTATATATGAGGAAATAAGAAAAACAAAACAAAAAACCTCATTGCAAAATGAGATTTACTATGACTCCTCAGGAGTGAGAGAGAGTGTAATAGATAATTTGTAGAAAATAATCTTTGTATCCATGTACCTTCATGTGTAGTTCCTCCCATGAAAAGGTGTCTATTTCCCAGGCCCTTGAAACAGAGCTTCAGCCTTCTCTCTTAGAACACTGTGACTACCATCTGAATAAGTTCAGCCTAGCTTACTGGATCAAGAGAAAAGTCTTGGTTATGCAGTACTATTAATGGCAATAGATGATATAGAGGGATGTTCTACTCACCTGGTACCAATACATAGGCCTTATTAAACAGAGGTCAGAGGGAAGAATATGGCCCACACACTATTACTACTACGCATTTAGAAGGACTAGGTACACCTTTTTTCAAAGACTTCTTCAATACAATAAATAATTTGATTTGAATCAATAATTCAAAGAATAAATTTAATTACAAATTAAATAAGGAATTAATTTGATATAATGAACAAATTGTTAAAGGTATGAAAACTATGCAAAAACATTACCGCAAAATCATGAGAGAGATAGAAAATAGATATAGATGCCAAGGTGGATAAAAATATCATAGTTAGGAAACAGCAATTTTATATTTCAAATAGAAAGCCTTCTAACATAATAATTATAATAAATATTGTTCTGGAAATTCTAACTCCATTAGATAACAAAGATAATAGTATAAATATGAGAAAGAAATATAAAACATCATTTTCAGATAATATGATTAAATATCTACAAACATTACAGTTAAGCTATTGTAAGCAGTACAAAATTTTAAAAGACAATGATATGCAAATTAATATGCCAAAATTTGTAACATTTATACATATAAACTAATTATAAAATAAATTGAATATCTTATAATATTTGGTGACGTTAGACAGTATCTGTTCTAGGTGCTGAGTATAACTCATAAGTCTTACAATAGGTATAGGTATTCTTATTATCCTCAAGTTACAGGTGAAACTGAGTCTCAGGGAAGTTAAATGGGCCATCATCACATAGCTATAGAGGTGACAAGATTCCTATCCCAAGCATACTGATTCTAGAATCTATTCTCTAAACTTCTTATATTGTCCCTTGATCTAAACCATAGAACAAACACAAAATATAAAGAACTTTGCAGGATTAATGAAGGAAACAAACAAAATTGACCTAAAAACATAACTGGAAACATGGAAGGCAGAAGCCTTATTATTTTCCTGTTCTTACAATTAGTACAATGCTGGGCACATTTATTAAGCACTTAATGAATGTTAGGGAATACATAAACTAGTAACAATATCATAGAGATGTAGGATAACATGCATTCTTATTTGCTGTTTGTAGAGTGTAAATTTGAATAATTTTTAAAGGAAAATTTGATATTGTTTATAATTGAAATTCTATATAACATTTATTCTACATAAATATTCTATACTGTGTATAGGTGCTTCTGACACAAAGAACTGAAAACTTGATAAATCATGCCTTTAAAAATAGAGTCTTTTGTTTTCCACATATAATTGGACATAGACAGTGTTTGATGTTGGCAAAGAAGTTCAACAATCTAACCCGTTTGGGGACTCTCTTATTCTTCCCTGACATCCTTAAAGCATCTTGTGTTTTTCTCCCTGTACTTGTTTCATCATGGTTTCAATATGTCAAACTCATCAGAAACCAAGTCTATTCCAGGAAGAAAGAAGGAGAAAGGGACAGAAGCAATGCACACTCTCTTCACACCTGTCACTTATCAGAAAATAAGGTATCCTTGAGAAGCCCCCCACAGATTTTATATTGCCTATTTATTTACAAACGAGTTACTCTAAATATAAGTGACTAGAGGAAAGAATCTGGCTTTCAGTACTCAATCGACACTTTCACAATCATTGCTGAAATACATATGTAAAATAGGTAGGCATGTACGACCTATACGATAAGAAAAAAAAGGCTAGAAAAACACTAAGTAACTATCAGTAGGAGATTAATTATCACAGCCATGTAAGGAATAAAGGAGGAGAATGAAGAAGTAGGAAATGCCCCTCATCATATACCTTAGCTTTGGGTGAAGTATTGAAAAAGCTAGTCATTCCTCTAATTGTTATGGTGTTAGGAAAAGTCTAAATTTAGGAGAATATTGAAATGCATAAACTATGTTCTCATCTTAAATTTTAAAATGTACTCTTCTGCTAAACTGAAGACATTCACATTTTAGATCTCAAGACTGCAAGCATCAAAATCTAACAATCTGGGAACAACTTGGTCTAGCCTTCAGTATACGACCCAATGACCCAGTGTCACAAGCTTCTGAAATAGGGGACTGATACCATTAATAAAACATTAATTCACATACTTCTTTTTCTCTCCTCGTCTTCCTTGTCCCCAAAATTGTTTTTTTTGTTGTTGTTGCTGTTGTTTAGACAGGTTTTCTAGGTTGACATGCTTGCCTGCCTTTGTATTTTCATTTCCTAGTTTTAATCAACAATATTTATGACTTCAATATTTATAAACCAAATAAAACAAAGACATGCAATGTTCCATTGCTGCAGTTTTTTAAAAAAATTAAAGCTATTCTTCTCCCCATCCATAAATATTTCAACACAAATTGAACTAGTCATAGAAAGATAGATTCCTATGTCCATATTTTAGCATCATAAATTGGTGGGAATCTGAATCATGGTCCATTAGGTGTGATTTATGCTTCTCATTAAATATAGCTATAGCAACTTTTTTTTTTTTTGCAAAGGACAGTTAATAGTAAACATGTTCACTTGGAAGAAATTTAGATTCTCCATAAATAACACTTCTGTGGGACTTCATCACTTCTGTTTCTATAAAGCTAATTAGTAGACCAACTCATGGTATATGTTGAAATCTCTAACAAACTTGTTTAATATTCTTTGTCACAAACTAAAGCAATGCAAAGAAATTATAAAAAGCTGTTCAAAATCTTATTAAAATACTGAAATCAAAAGAGCCTAAGTTTGGGGAAAACAGAAACAAATGTTTCTGAAATATAATATTTCCTAATTCTTTTTTATGTAAAGCACAAACTGAACATTGTAGGTACTTTTTCATAAGGAAAATTTAGCCAACTTTGGAGTTGTACTTACTTACATAATATGGTATATTTTGTTATTCAGAAAATATTAATCTTTCTTACCCACTTCTAGGGGAGTATTTTATTTTCCCACCCTGTGAGTGTTGCATTTGACTATGTGATTCCCTCTGGCCAAAACAATGTTAAAGGGTATGACACATGAGCATATCCAAAGAGAGGCTTTATCTCTGCTTGCATGGATTGGTTAGTTCTCTCTTGTGCCCCTGTCCACAGGTGTGAGAATTTCATATCCCGGATAGGGTATGCCCTTTCAGCTTGGATCTAAACACACATTTAGAGCCAACCTGCATCTTGGAGGTGAATCTTACTGAACCCGGGACAGCCTAGCAGAGTCAAGCAGAGATGCAGCTGATTCATATACCCATGGACACAAAATAAGTGGTTTTGCCTTTAAGCCACTTATTTCCCATGCTGTTTGTTTGCTATGAAACATTGCTACAGCAAAAAGATAAGATATACAAATGGTTAACATTCCAGGTTGGTTAATAAGGGATAGTCAAAATCACTCTTGAAAATTCTTTGGTCACTAATAAAACACACTGTAGTTACTTTTGTGTAAACGTCTCTGTGATATGTCCAAATAAATGTATATTCCAAATATATAAAATGTATATGTAAACAATTTTATAGTACTACATTTTAAATATTAAAGATGTTCAACCTATGGAAGAAGCTTAAAATAATAACCATTGAGGAATAACTTGACTTCTCTCACATGAACACTCCTGGGCATGTATTCATTTAATAGGACTGCCTCCCTAATAAAATGGCTATTTTCCTTTCTCCTATTTCTTTTTCCTGAGTAGGCATTATATTAGAACTCCTCTATATAACTCTGCAACCAACATGAGATCAGTATATATACTTATATTTTCATCATGTTTTATAATTTTTAATTAAATAAAAACACTGAATTATGCAAAGTTTTATTAATTGATATAACTGCCAACATTATAATCCAATCACAATACTATTTTAGTTTTTATTCCCCAAAACATTTGTATTTGGATATTTTTCCAATCAACGTGGCCTAGTCTCTGGTAATTGCCCCTCCCTCATCATAGAATTCAAATGGCTGGTTCCATTCATGTATTCATTCATTTACCCATTTGACTACAAAATGGAGCATTTGTATGATCTAGGGATAGAACCTCTATAGTTAAGCACTATCAGGATATCTGATATTTGTAAATTTTATATATAATTTTATTTAGAAAAACCCAATAGCCTATTGGGTTATAATTTTGGGGTTATAATTTTGGGGTTATATCAGTTAATAAAACTATATTTAGTTGAGTATACATATATTGTTTAATTAAAATATGAAAAGAGAAGTGCATATATATTAAGTCATCAAGAAGTACTTATCGAGTGGTGATATGTGCTGCAGAACTTACAGCAAAGAATATAATATCTTCATGTAACTTTGATCCAAATGATATAGTCAGAGCATGTTATATGTTTTATATACATATATATACACATACATATACATGTATAAGTATGCATCTATGTTCATGTATACATATATATACACATTGATGTATACTATTAAAATGGATAATAAGTACTATAACAAAGCAAAACCTGGCAAAGACTATACAGCTGATGAAAAATTAGTGACCTGGAAAATATATGTGAAACACAGATAGAAAACATGTAATAGTGATTGAGATGGAGGATTAATTAAATGTTATAACAACTATCGATTGAAGTTTAGATGTAGAGAAGACCAAAAATGAAGAAAACATAATAAAGAAATAATGATTAGAACTTATGAAAGATATAAATCCAAATAAATTATTTGTAAAAATTTCTAGCAGGATAAATGAATATAAATTCATATGCATATTATCAAATGTCGAAGAAAGAAAAAGGTCTTAAAAACAGGCAGAACAACAACAATAACAAAAGCAGGTTACCTAATAACACTGGACAAATAGAAATAACAGAATTTTCAACAACAAAAATATAATTTAAATGAAGTGAACTAATATCTAGCTGTCAACCTAGAATGCTGAACTCAGAAAATAAAATAAATATTACAAATGAGAGTAAAATAAAAATATTCTTAGGTAACTAAAATGGGAGAGCTGCTTATCTGGATCTCAAATGTATCTACATATAGAGAACACACTGAAAGAAGAAAGGAAAAAGATAAATGTAAGCTGACACAATGAAATAAGAAATACATTTTATAAAACAGTTTTGGTAAAAAGGAGCAGAAAGCATATTTTGTTATCAAACAATAGGTGAGAAAGATGTTTAGGAAAGAAAAATTAAAATTCTAAATACATTAAAAAGAATTAAATGCATTGAGTGATATTCCCTATTTATTATAAATATATGCAGTCTCCCCAAACTGATCCATAGACACAATATAATATGAATCAAAATCACATTGTGATATTTCATGGAGCTAACAAGTTGACTCATATGTATATAAGGATCAAGAGTAGGAAGAAAACAAAACAGAATTATATAATCATTCAAAATGAGCAAGTTTCTGGTAGAGGAACTCTTTATAGGATATAATGATATTATAAAGTTCTGGTAACTAAGGGAAGGTGGTATTGGCACAGAGCATTAAACATTAAGCAGTCTAAACCAGACCTTTTCATATATGTAAATTTGATGTGACAGAGAATCCATTGTAGATTGGGAGGAAGGGATGGACTATTCAATAAATTTGCAGGGTAAATTGGTTATCCATAAAGAAATAAAATGAATTTTAATCTCTATATTTTATCATACAGCTTAAGATGGGTATAAGTGAATATGGAAGGCATAATTTTTTAATATTTAGAAGAAAATATAATAATGACACAAAATCATTAACCAAAAATATCAATGTGGGAGATGTAAACTAAAAAATTTCTAGAGCTCAAACAGGGCATGGAGATAGTATAAGCTCTAGACAGCCAAAGTTAGTTAGGAGTGGAAATTCTTACTGATCTCCTGAGGCATTCAATAGGGAGAGCACACACACAGATCACACCTTAGTAGCAGAGCTATCCCTAGATTAAAGCTAGGGAAGGCATAGAACTCAAGTAGCTTTAATTTTTTTTATTTTTTATTTATTTATTTTTTTTGCAGTGCGTGGGCCTCTCGCTGTTGTGCCCTTTCCCGTTGCGGAGCACAGGCTCCGGACGCGGAGGCTCAGCGGCCATGGCTCATGGGACCAGCCACTCCGCGGCATGTGGGATCTTCCTGGACCGGGGCACGAACCCGTGTCCCCTGAGTCAGCAGGCGGACTCTCAACCACTGCGCCACCAGGGAAGCCCTCAAGTAGCTTTATTAAAGGGTTAATTTTTTGCCATGTATCATGGAGCTATGCATCCATTGTTTATTATTCTGTAAATACTAAAAGGAATTGCTATGCAGATTTCTGGTGCACTTTCCTGTATAGCTTCCTGTTTGGGGAAACATTGTTTGACAACATCCAGCCCCCTCAGCCAACTTCAGCTCTGATCTGTTTCCTCATCTCAACAGCACCACCATACTGGAATTCTCATCCTTGCATTGTAGTCCAGAATGTGTTTATAAGAGAATAAAAGCAGGGCAGTCACTAAGCTCATCTCAATTGTCATCTTTCTCTCAGAGTTCACAGTTCTGCATGGACTGCTATCCAGTGTTCAAAAACCAGTGTTCCATATATTTCATCAGCTTTCTAATTGTTTTTTGGTGCGAGAGTGAACAAAGTTTCTACAATAATGATCACCTCTGAAGGAAAAGTAAGGTGAGTTTTACACAATAGATATAATAGTAATTTGATGATGGGTTTATTGTATTTTTATTTTCAAAACTCCTATGTCATACACATAAACACACAACACTATCTTTTATCAAATATTCAAAAAACTGAAAGAACAGAAACAGAATAACAAGTTAAATGATTACTACAATATTAATTTGGACAGCCTAAAGAAGATGGAGGTGGTACATGGTCATTAGTTACACTGCCTACTTTGAAAGCAGAGTTTCAGGATTGGCTAATGGGTTAGTCCTAGGATGTGGAGAAAGAATTTAGAGAAGGACAACTGCAAGTTTTCTACCCGCAATAAACTGGGTTAATGTTTGTGCTCTGGCAAAGATGTGAAAAAACTGAGCCATGAGCAAATTTGAAAAGGGAATTAATAAATACTTAAGTTTGACATTGTGAGTTTGAGATGCCCATGAGACTTCAAAGTAGAGCTATAATAGGTATTTCATGAGAGAGTTCAGGGTAAAACATTAATTTGGACGTATCTGTGCATATGAGATTTAAATCTATACACTTAGATCATCTAAGGAATAAGAATAATTAGAGTGGAAAATGTCTGTAGCCAAGGCCTCTTGTGCACTAAACCATACAGAGAGAGTTTCTGTAGGGTAAGGAGTTAGGAAAGGAGGCTGAGGAAGAACAGAGGGTCATATAAAAGAAAAACTAGGAGAAGGCAGTGTATTGGATGTTTGAAGAGAAAAGAAGTTGTTAGTCATTTCAGAAAATGGATAGTAAGGAGAGATTAGGAAACTAAGTAAACTAGTCCCCACTCTATGTCAGTCAATTTGGCCTATCTGGAAAAAAAGAGAAAAAAAAAAAAGAGAGAGAGAGAGAGAGAAAGAAAAAGAAGAGGAGGAAGAAGAAAGAGGAAAAAAGCCTGAATAAGACATTTGACTAAAGTGTCAAACCTGTTTATATGAGGTGATAAGACAGGACAAAAATTGAGTGTTTTGGAAACCATGTAATATATTATGTCTATTAGAGTTTAATTTTGTAAACATAATTTATTGCTGATGGTGCTTAAATGTATTTATTTATCATTTGGAACTTTGTAAAAGAAGCCAATTATTCACAGAGACATGCTCAGTGTTTTATTATATAACTTGTCCCTTGTAATGTAACTTTGTAAAATGGAGCTGATGATTCAGGTTGCCAACTTATGCACCAGCATAAAATTTGTTTCCCTTGGTAGTGCTAATAATAACACAACAACTCTCCTAGGGACCCAAACAGATTGTGCAAAGTTGTTTACTTCTGCTGCTGTTAAAGGATGCTACAAAAACGATTATCCCCTACCTGAAATATCCTAAAGGAAAAATCAAATCACCTGGTGATAAATATTTTAATTTTTGAGTCTAAAGCAACATTCCATTCTCTTTTATCTACATGCATATATGGTTCCCTCTCCCAAAAGCCTCTTTATTTTGGGGGGAAAAATGGCTAAAATTTATTAATCTACAGATAAATTTCAATCCTTTTAGTGGTCACCTTCATGCCTAATTGCAATGTTCATCACAAAGAACAATAAAAGGGCTTTGACCTGAGCAAGTAGAAAGTTACTTTTATTCATAATAGCATTCACTCATTGTGACTAAAGGTCAGCTTTACAGCATTTGTAATTAGATTTTTCTGTTTTAAAAGATGCTTAAAGATATTACCTTACAAAGAGTTAAAAATCAAAAGGGAAGTGTAATATATACCAATAAATTTGTTAAATGAAATGGACAATTTTTGAAAGACAAAAAAACGAAAGAAGAAATAAAAAATTCAAATAGTGCCTTATCCATGAAAGAAACTGAAATCATAATCAAAACCTTTTCGTAATGAAAATTCCTTCCTAGAGTGTTTTGTAACACATTTAAGGAAGAAACTATACAGATCCCACACAAAAACCTTTCTAAAAATGAGGAGCGTACAGTTTGTTGTATGATAGCAGCATAACCCTGACTCCCGAACCTGACAAATAAGAAAAATACAAATCAATTTCCTCATAACTGTAGATACAAACGTCCTT
The DNA here is from genome assembly GCF_963455315.2 of Globicephala melas. NCBI lineage: Eukaryota > Metazoa > Chordata > Mammalia > Artiodactyla > Delphinidae > Globicephala > Globicephala melas. Next base: position 120,742,525 of record NC_083315.2, read on the forward strand.
AATATAATATTAGCAAGTTGAGTCCACTCATATATAAAATAATAATATATTGTGTAAAAGAATAGTTTTGCCATGATTATAGTATTAACATTCAAAAAATTTCTTCAGTTAAATAATACACATTACAGAATAAAGAAGGAAAAATAAGTGATTATATCAAGACGTAGAATAAGAATTTAATAAAACTTAACATCCACTCATAAACTGATAATAAGTTTCTTAAAATTAAATAGTGTCATACATATTGGTGAAATATGAGGACATCTCTGGTGAATTTCACAAAGCACTAAAAGAAGAATTAATACTAACTTTTCACTAACTCTTCCAGAAAATAAGGGAGGCAAGAACACTTCCAGACTCATTCTATAAAGTCAGTATTACCCTTATACTAAACCCAGACAAAGATATCACAGGAAAAGTAAACTATATAATAACAACTGCTATGAATATAGACATAAAATTTCTCAACAAAATACTAGCAACCCCAAACCAGCAATGTTAAAAAGGATTATACATTAGGACTAATTAGGTATTATCTCAAGATGGCAAGATTTTTTTAACATTCTAAAATCAGTTAATGTAATTCATCATATCAATAGAATAAAGGGGGGAAAACACCTGCTACTCATAGAAAGAGCATCATACAAATTACAACACCAATTCATGATAAAAACACTTAATACACTAGGACTAGAAGAGAATTTCCTCAACTGATAAAGAGCATCACCACCAACAAAAAATATCCTACAAATAACATCATATTTAATGGTGAAAAACCAACTGTTTCCTCCCAGCCAAGACTGAAAGCAAGACAAGGATATCTACTCTGACTACTTTTATTCAAGGCTGTACCATAGCTTTTAGCAAGGAAAATTATGCAAGAAAAAAATTTTAAAATTCAGGTTGGGAAGAAAGAAGTAAAACTATGCTTATTCACAGATGACATGATCTTGTACATAGAATATCCCAGGATATCCACTAAAAATCTACTACAACTAACAAATAAATTAAGCAAGGATAAAGGATCTAAGAGCAATATACAAAAAATCATTTGCTACACTAGCAGTGAACAATAAAAACATTTAAAAAACAATCCCATTCATATAAATATCAAACATATGTAGGGATGTGATTAATAAAAGTATAATATTTATACTTAAAACTATAAGAATTTGTTGAAAATAAAGATATAAATAAACAGAAGGCATTTCAAGTTCATAGATGAGAAAATTTAACATTATTGAGATGGCAATATTCCCCAAATTGGTTACCTGATTCAATACACTCTCAATTAAAACTCTCATCTGACTTTTGTAGAAATTTAAGAACTGATTCTAAAATTTATATGGACATGAAAAACCTAATGACCAAAACAATCATGAAAAAGAACAAAGTTGGAAGGCTCACACCTGTGAATTTCAAAACTTACTATGACACTATAGTAATCAAAACCATGTAGCACTTGCATGAGCATAGATATAAAGATAAATGGAATAGGATAATATTTATGATCAATTGATTCTCAGCAAAGCTGTCAAGACACTTTAGTTGGGGGAAGCATCGTCTATTTGAACTGCTAGATATCCACATTCAAATGGATGAATTTGCACCCCTACCTCACACCATATTTTTAAAAAACCTCAAAATGAATCCATAGATCTAAATATATGAGCTAAAACTATTAAACTCTTAGAAGAGAATGTTTGAGTAAATCTATGTAATCTTGGGTTAGGAAGTTATTTTTTAGATATGAAAGTAAAGGTATAAGTAACAAAAGCCAAAATAGGTAAACTGTACTACATGAAAAAAAAAAAAAGTGCTGAAAGAAAGTAAGACGAAAACCCACAGAAAGAGAGAAAATATTTGCAAATATAGATCTGATAGTGGGCAAGAGTGACTATACTGAGACAAAATAGACTTTAAGTCAAAAATTGTCACAAAAGACAAAGAAGGTCATTATATAATGATAAAAGGGCCAATTCATTGCATAAATATATACATCACCCACATCCGAGTATCTAAATATATAAAACAAATATTCATAGCTCTGAAGGGAGGAATACACAGCAGTAATAGTACAGTAGGAGACTATTGCCCTACTTCCAACAAGGACAGCACGTCCAGATAGAAAATCAATAAGGAAACAGAGGACTTAAATGACACTATAGTCCAAACAGACCTAACAGACATACACAGAACATTCTACCCAACAGCAGCAGAATACATTCTTCTTCAAGTACACATGGAACATTCTCTGATAGATCATATGTCAGGTTAAAAAACAAGTCTTAGCAAATTTGAAATAATACCAAGTATCTTTTTTGACCATAATGGAATTAAACTAGACATCAGTTAAAAAAAAAAGAAGAAAAAAGAAAAATTGGAAAATTCACAAATATGTGAAAATTAAACAACACACTTTTCAACAACAGTTGCATCAGTGTAGCTATGCCAACATCTTGATTTTAGTCCCATAAAACAATACCAGTTTTTTGACTTCTAGAACTGTAAGATAATACATTTTTTAAGCCATCAAATCTGTGGCAATTTGTTACAGCAGTAATAGGAAACTAATATAGAGTTACTAACCATTTATTGTCATGTTCCTGTGTTATGGAAATTTTCTCTAGTGAACCTGGAATACTATCACACTGCAATCAGAAGTCTCTACCATATAAAAACTAAGAGAGCTCCCATGATGTATTAGCTCCCATCATGGAAGGATGGGATATTCTATTTAAAAGTTTTACTGGAAAATTGTTATGTTTTTAAAAGAGCTTTAAGGGGCTTCCCCAGTGGCTCAGTGGTTAAGAATCTGCCTGCTCTTGGAAGGGACACGGGTTCGAGCAGTGGTCTGGGAAGACCCCACATGCCACGGAGCAACTAAACCTGTGAGCCACAACTACTGAGCCTGTGCTCTAGAGCCCGCGAGCCACAACTACTGAAGCCCGCGTGCCTAGAGCTCATGCTCTGCAACAAGAGAAGCCACCGCAATGAGAAGCCCACACACTGCAACGAAGAGTAGCCCCCACTCCCCGCAACTAGAGAAAGCCTGCACACAGCAATGAAGACCCAACGCAGGCAAAAATAAATAAATAAATAAAATTTAAAAATAGTTGTTTGATAAAAGAAAATATGAAAATAAAGAGCTTTAATTTCACAAATCTCCAATGTATTCGGAAATAAAAATAACAGTAAGATTCATTATTCCAAATGCAGTGTACCAGAGAGTACAGAACATAATTCTATTTTGGCAAGTGTTCTAGCCAAAGTACTTTGGGCCATTGTATTAATTAACAAATTAGGCAGGTGGCTATTTTGCATATTCTTACACATATTGTACCTATATGATATACTGAGAACCTCAGAAGTAGCCTTTGAAGCCATTCCATATAAAAATAGACGGTTGTATATCCCATACTTAAGGTTCCTACCCAAGAACTTCACTCATATCTTTGTTTAATCACTACTGGGCATTGCAGCTGGTGAAGAAAAAAGGAATTTGTCTTGAAGATTTATAATTGCCCAGTGTCTTGCATGACAATCTCTTTCATGGGCTCATACCAAAACATAGGAATGCTGCAAAATAACGTGTGGCATAAGATGCTTTAGAAAAATATGAGGAAGTTTACAAGAATGAGATAGACTGAAAAACCAGTACAAGACTCCTACTGTGTGGGAGATTTTCCATTGCCAGCCTCCTGCAATTTGGACAGTGGCTTGCTGGCTCCTTTGACACATGGCATGCAGCAGCATCTACTATCATCTTTCACCAGCAATTCTCTCGGTGCCTCTGGTAAAATATATCCATTTTAGCTGTTTCTGTAGCAATATAGAGTGTGACTTTGCATCAGTTTCCACTGGTGTGGCACCACGGTGATGTCTCTGCCTTTCAGTGAGTCATGGTTATGCCTTCACCATCACTGTCTAGATCTCAGCCTGGGGTAGAGAGCTCTTCCTCAGGCATCCTTTAAGCCCTAGTGTAGTGGATGCTCTTTATATCTGCTGTTCCCACGTTCTCTAGATCTCTCTTTACTTCTTACTAGTCAATTAATTATTACTCCAATCCCGTATTAATGTTAACAGTTCTTTAAATTAAACTTTCTCTGTTCAAATCACTGTGTAGTTTGTTTCAACTGGACCATAACCAATAAACTGCTTGAGTGCTTTTAATCCCATAGAAGCTCAACTGACATTAGTTGAACAAGCAAATGGATGAATGAGGAATGTTCACTAATTTTCAAAACCACCAGTGGAGGGGATAGGGGAAAACAACAAAAATCTCTTGAGCATAATTAGAAATGGCTCATGAACAGTTTGGCCAGTGTGGCATATTGTACAAGTTTAAGTAGCTATTTCTGAACAGAATCAGGGAAAGCAGAAACTGATAACATCATTGCTACATAATGCTTCTTTTTAGCCAGACTTGGCAATAATCTCAGTCAATTTGTGAGCAGAACTGCTACCAGTTGAAAACCTGGCATGAAAATTTATACCTTAGGAAGGGTCATCTGTAGTTCTTGAATAAAACCATTATTACAATGCAATCACTGAAACTGATCTGGGGGAAAAAATGCTTACCTGACTACACCCAACAAACTATGTTTGAATAAGTTGTTAATGATTTAGTTACTTTTCCAATTCTGTGCTATTTGAAGTGCGATCTCAACTGCTGTTCATAATTTTGAAACATCCAGTTAGTTGGCTTTAACCACAAAAGAGTTATCTGGGCATCTAGAGGCCCCCTGATATTTCCAGAGCATGTTGAGCATGTTGAGCATGTTGCATACTCGTTGGTCTCAGGCTTACCAAGAGGAAGATCTCCCTAACCTCTTGCAGTGCCAATGCTTTGCTCTTTGGTGTCATTTTGCAGCATAGTGTAATTTGAAAGCTCTGTCTGTAGCTGTATTGAACACTGGTTGATCAAGGTACATCCCCCCAGTTATTTTTTTTTTTTTGTATTTTATTTTTTTATTGGAGTATAATTGCTTTACAATGTTGTGTTAGTTTCTGCTGTACAGCAAAATGAATCAGCTATGTGAATACATATATCCCCTCCCTTTTGGACTTCCTTCCCCCCACCCATCCCACACTTCTAGGTCATCACAGAGCACACCATGCTATATAGCAGGTTCCCACTAGCTATCTATTTTACACATGGTAGTAAATTTATGTCAAACCTAATCTCCCAATTCATCCCACCCTCCTCTTCCCCCCCTTGTCCACATGTCCGTTCTCTACGTCTGCGTTTCTATTCCTGTCCTGCAAATAGGTTCTTCTGTACCATTTTTCTAGATTCCACATACATGGGTTAATATACGATATTTGTTTTTCTCTTTCTGACTTACTTCACTCTTTATGACAGACTCTAGGGTCCATCCACATCTCTACAAATGACCCAATTTCATTTCTTTTTATGACTAATATTCCATTATATATATGTACCACATCTTCTTTATCCATTCATCTGTTGATGGACATTTACATTGTTTCCATGTCCTGGCTATTGTAAATAGTGCTACAACGAACAATGGGGTGAATATGACTTTTTGAATTATAGTTTTCTCAGGGTATATGCCCAGTAGTGGGATTGCTGGGTCATATGGTAGTTCTATTTTTAGTTTTTTAAGGAACCTCCATACTGTTCTCCACAGTGGCTGTATCAATTTACATTCCCACCAACAGTGCAAGAGGGTTCCCTTTTCTCTGCACCCTCTTCAGCATGTATTGTTTGTAGATTTTTTGATGATGGCTATTCTGACCAGTGTGAGGTGATACCTCATTGTAGTTTTGATTTGCATTTCTCTAATAATTAGTGATGTTGAGCATCTCTTCATGTGTCTCTTAGCCATCTGTATGTCTTCTTTAGTGAAATGTCTGTTTAGGTCTTCCACCCATTTTTCGATTGGGTTGTTTGTTTTTTTGATATTGAGCTGCATGAGTTGTTTGTATATTTTGGAGATTAATCCTTTGTCCGTTGCTTTGTTTGCAAATATTTTATCCCATTCTGAGAATTGTCTTGCACAGCAAAGGAAACCATAAACAAAAAGACAACCCCCAGTTTGTTTCTCAATACTTAGGGGTAAAATATCTCAAAGTCAAGCAACAAAAAACAAGAGAAAAAGATAGACTGATATGCTGTGTACTTTTTTAAAAAGTAAATGAAGTCTCTTCAACATATTAAAAATTAATATGTCATATTATATATGTGTATATATATTATATATGTATATATATAACTGAATCATTTTGCTGTACACCAGAAACTAACACAACATTGTAAATCAACTATACTTCAAATTAAAAGAAAGAAACCAAATGACTATGTGTTTCTAATTGAGAGCTGACATCAAGCTGACACCATGGGGTATGCGTTGACAGTTAAAAATTATCTAAAATCTATGCATGCTTTTCTTTCTTTTTTTTTTTGCTGTACGCAGGCCTCTCCCGTTGCGGAGCACAGGCTCCAGACGCGCAGGCTCAGCGGCCATGGCTCACGGGCCCAGCCGCTCCGCGGCATGTGGGATCCTCCCAGACCGGGGCACGAACTCGTGTCCCCTGCATCGGCAGGCGGACTCTCAACCACTGCGCCACCAGGGAAGCCCTTCTTTTTTTTTTAAGTTACATATCTTAGACACATAGAGAATCACCTGATATACTCTTAAAGACTCTGTAGTAAACTCTTCATTGTTATGTATTGATTCACTGATTCCTTCTTCCCATTAAGGTAGATTATCTGAAATAAATATTTTCTCTTAACTAGGAAAAACTTTTTTCCTGGGGTCAACCAGAATTTGTATAAATTCAGAGGGGGGGCATTTATCATTAAATGTACATTTTATATTAATAATTCAGGAGAACACTCAAGTTGCTATCAACACAGATATCCTTTGAGGGCCTAAGGGACATAATTTTGATGTTTACTCTTACATTTACATTATAAAAAGGAAGAAAACAAGAAGGAATTATTAGGAAAAAGTGTTATTACTCAAGATGGCAGAAATTTATATCTATATCTATTATATTTATACCTATATATGTGGTTTACAGAGGTATGACATAAGGAGCCTGTTAGAAGCTATTATCTTTTTCTCTAATCATTACTTTCAACTGTGGTCATTAGGTTTCTATTTCCTGATCAACAAGAATATTTCAGGAAGATCCCATAGGTTATTGATCACTCTCTCATATTAAATGTTAAAAACAGTTATTTAAAAAGCCAATCTTATTGCTAATTAAATCCTATGTAATCCTTCAGACACACCCAGGGCTGTTTCTTACAGTAGTCGGAGTGGAACTTCTTATAGTAGCTGGAGTGGCATTTGCCACTCTTACTTCTTCCCCTACCCCAGCACCTTGCACAGGAAGAAGAAGGTTATTATGGTCTGATTCTTAGATAGTCTTCCTCTCTGTTTTGAAGATTCTTATTCTGAGACTGAGAGATTGAGGCTAAGAAGAACAATGAAATAGGCAGGTAACTTCATTTATAATCTGTTCATCTTTGATAAGAAAGAATCTACATTTTCATTTTGGCTTGCTTTGTTTATGTCTCCTCCTAGTGGCTTCAGACGACAATGTTCATAAATTTCTGGGAGACATGTTGAGCTTTACCCTATTTCCTGCTTTCTGTGATTAGCTCTCTGCAAAGGAGAAGCTTTGTCTCAACATGGCTCCAGCAATGGTCCATTATAAACTATCTTTGAGTAGTACGACACTTTTACAGGTGCAGCAGACCCTTGGGCAGTCCCATGTCCATCTCTAACTTCCATGTCCAAATATGGAGCCAAAGGAACCACTGAGTGCCCCTCACTGTCTTCTTCCCAGGCATAGATGCCATAGATTCTTGTTGTTCCTCTGCTTAAGCTTCTGTCAAGTTACACCACCTCAAAAAAAGCACTAAACACCAAATACAGGAACATGTATCAAGTTGTGCAGAGCTCATTATGTTATTATAATAACATAAGGGAGATTCTGAAATTCAATGGCCCAGTAAACTTCTAGTAGGAAAATGAGATACCAGTCTCCTACCCTGCAGGAAGCTCCAGTGTCTATGTCTCTAAGAGTAAAGCTCTACCTGTAAATTCTCACTCTGCTTGGGGAGGAAAGAATCCTACTTTTTTCCCAAATAGGCAGGGAAGTAAAATCATTTTATTTCTAACATCAATTTCCTCATCAGTGGTAACCCACATTTTTCTTCTTTTCTCCTTCGCTTTAGTTTTTTTCATTATATACCCTAGTGGGGAGTGCAATGAAGTAGGAGCAAGGGAGTAGGAAAAAGGGAGTTCACTGAGGAAGAGAGGGTTTGGTCTGGTTTTGTAAGCCCTGGAAGATAGTGTCTGACCCTATTTATGAATTAAAGTTTTAAAAATATGGAGCATCTAGTATCCATTGTTTATTACAGTGGATCCTAGCACTGTTTTGCAGGGTCATCAGTAAAATTCTTCAGTCAATATCCAGTCAAAAACATATCACTTCAACTCATGCTACATTCCATGCTTTCAGGTGTCTTCTGTCACTGCTCCCTACATTGCCTTCCCTATCTTGGTGAATAGCAACTTCACTTTACAGTTTTTCCAGCCAGCTTAGAATTATTATTGATCCTCCCATTTTTTTATAGTTCACATCAAAATTAATGAGCAAATATTCTCAGCTGTACCTTCAAAAATGTCCAGAAATTGAATATTTCTGACCTGGAACACCACTGCTATACTGGTTTAAACTATCTTTAACTGTCTTCTGAATTATTTCAATAGCTTCCTAACCAGCCAGGGTGCTCATGCTTTAGCCTTCCATCCTTCACGCCAATTCTCAACAAAGCAGGCAGAGTAATTATTTTAAAAGATAAATCTCGTATTTCATTCCACAAATACTTTAAAAAATCCTCCAGTGATTTCCCATGTAATTTACAGTGACTCTAAGGCCTTTAGATCTGTCTCCCTGCCCTACTTACCTCTGCGCTATTCTTTAAAAAAGGTTGGCACATTCTGGTTTCAGGATTTTTGCTCTTACCAGTCTGCTGGCTTGAAATTCTGTCCCCACAGATATGTACATGGCTCATTTCCTCAACAACTTGCAATATCATCATTATTATGAAACCATTTCTGACTTCCTTATTTAAACATTTAATTCTACCTTATCATCCTCATTTCTATGCCTTATCACTAACTTATTTTTCTCTATAGAATTGATTATCTCAAGGCTCTCTACTTAGCAAAAGGAATATTATCTATTAATGATTGCTTAATAAACAATCATCAAATCTCAGTGGCATCTAACAATTAGATTTTCTTTTTCATGTATCTATGGGTCAGCTTCAAGTTAGCTCTGGCCTACTTTTGGTTGCAGCTTGTAGTCTAGTCTACTGTGATTTTTAATTCTGAGGCCCATGTTGGACAGGCAACAGCTACCTGGAGGAAACTCTTCTCTGTAATGGCAGTGACCAAAGGGGGCATACTGACTGCACACACACATTTTGAGCATCTATTTTCATTTTGCCTACCAACATTGCATTGCCTAAAATAACTCATGTGGTTAAGTCCAAAGTCAAGAATGGATGTGTATACAGTCTGCCCATGGAGATAGAAGAGTATGAAATTTTTTGTTAAGTATTGAATGTATCATATATGTGGAAATAGAATTTAACCAGCTGTAACGGGTGAAAAGATTTAGATTGGACAATTACAGAAGTATTCTAACTTCTAATATATACATCAAATTGTATTCAATTAAATTAGACAAATATAAGGATTTTCAAGTGGAAAATTAGACTCCACTTTGATGTTGGCTTTGGCACTTAGTGTCAAAGGATGTGTGTGATTCAGATAAGTGAAAGAGAAGGCAGAGGAAAGTCTTCAGCAAGAAAGCTAGTTAAGCAAAAGTTCAGAGGAAGGAAAAAACAAAGTTTTCAAGTAGTGTCTAAGTTCTCCTTTACTCTCACTTCCCAAACAATTCAGTCCAAAACCATTAAGTGAGACTGGGTGGCCCAGGCCTTGCAGAAGCCCCAGTAGGGGGAGAAGAAAGACCATATGTTAAGATTACTTTTGTGGTGTAAAATAGCTAGCTACTGGGAAGCAGCTGCATAGTCCAGGGAGATCAGCTCTGTGCTTTGTGACCACCTAGAGGGGTGGGATAGGGAGGGTGGGAGGAAGATGCAACAGGGAGGGGATATGGGGATATATGTATACATATAGCTGATTTACTTTGTTATACAGCAGAAATTAACACAACATTGTAAAGCAATTATACTCCAATAAAGATGTTAAAAAAAAAAAAGATTACTTTCGTGAATATTCCATATTCCATCCTGGGTTCCTAATTTTAGTTTCCTTACTGCCTCTTCCTTCTTGTCCCTATTATTTGACTCACTTCAATATATTTCCTGATGAATTCTATCTGTTGCACTTTTTATTTCATACATTTTCCGATTCATAGTTTTCCTTTAACCTCCTTTGGAATACAAGAAGTTTTACTCTTTTTGTTGTGTTTAGCTAGTCTATATGAGAGCCTGGGTGAACCAGGGCTTCCCTTGACATTCTGAATATTCACAGAGATGTCATTTTTTCCATTCTCAGTGCTCTGATTATAAATAGCCAACCTCATGATGTGAGAAACTTATAATGTGAGACTATATTGTAAGACATCACAGGTTTTAAGGAAGAATGAATAAATCCTCCATTATTAGGTCCTTTCTCCATCTGCTACTTATTCTAACTCCATGATGGATTAACTAACCCTTTCTTCTCTACTCACATTTAAATTCTGTAACCAAAACATGTCCTTAACTTAGCTAGTAACTATCCTACAAGGCAACTCAATTGCAGGACCATTGTGCAGGCTGTTGGTCAGAGTAGATGTGGCTGTTTTGAGATCCAACCACATTTCCTAGTCTAATCATTATACTGTGGTAAGATAATTTGGTACAAATTGCATTATTCATTCATAAGGAATCCCTCATGAGAGAGTTACATCCATGCCAGGCAGTCTGAGGCTTCTAAATAAGGAGGGTACTTGCCTGGTACATTTCCACTTCAGAACATCGGCAAACAGACTCTCCATTTGCACATTCTACAATTCTGAACTATCCCCTCCTTCTGCTGTTCCTCCCATGACTCACCACACAAACATTTCATTGTTGTTGTTGGTTTTTAACAATAATATGGTTACATCTCTCCTGAATGTATGAGTTTAAACTTTTCCTTTATCTTTTAGTTTGTTTGTAGTTTATGTCCTAAATATACTTCAACCACTAAAAATAAAGATCCACTAATTAATGTATGAAAATAAAAAATCGTTACCTTTGCCCATAGATCAAAGAGATCAGAAGTACATTATTTAGAGGTATTTAACAGATAATGTAACTCGATTATATTCTCATTTTACAGGTGATTAATGAAGAATATTGAAGAGGATTCAGGAGATGTTATTTCAAGTTGATCTCTGTCTCCAAAGTGTCAATATTTTAGGGGGGGGTGGCACATTTTAAGACTTCTCATCCAATTTTGTACATTTTATAATAAGGATCACAGAGTTTAAGTTACTTGCCCTAGAGCCTTGACTCTCAGACTTTCTACTATAGTACTTATGTCATTAAATAATTGTTTTCTCATAAAAGTCATAACATCTGATCTGTAGCTTATAAGGAAAAGTCTAATTTGATTTTTACTGTCCCTTCTTAAATTATATGATTCTATGAACTAAATTTGTTTATTTAATCCTCTCCTAGACCTCAACTGGATATATCCGCATTTGGCATATTCTTTAATCCCTTTCCTCTCATATGGAGAATAAGGAAACTTTAATCCTTTTCCTCTCATATGGAAAACAGATGCACTGAAAACACCCTAGAATCCATCCCAGCATAGTTGCTCCTGCTCTACTGCCAGTTTCCTTGGTTAATGCTTATGGAGATTTGCTATACTTGACATCTTTCAAGAGTGTATAGAGTAAGTACATCACTGCCTATAGTTTTATATTAATGAATCCTTATTAATATTTCTATGTGATGTGGTATCACATTTGTGTCAACTTTCTTAGGTTGCTTTATCTATTTCCTTTTTTCTTTGTCAATTTTCCCATATTAGAGAGAAAAGCATTTCTCATCTAGGTTGGAAAACCTCTATAATTATATGTCTAACCCCTATCACTTTTCTTTAGGTCTATTACAATATTCTTTCATTTGTCTTGCCAAACATCACTCACAGCATTTGGGGTATAGTGACTCTTAGAGTAGCCAGTGAATAAATACATGTTTCAGAGGGTTTGTTTGTTTGTTTGTTTTTAATCATAATAGGTGGAAGTGAAGCAAGTACCAGTCTCAACTCTCCCACACATTTATCATCATTTTCATATTAAGCAAATGAGAACAGACATTTAAATTGTAATAAAGTTTTATAGAACAGCAAAGTAAAACATTCATCTAAACTAAATGTTATTTCCTGATCAAATGTTAATCAATGGGATTTCATCAATTTAAATTTTATTCTGGTAAGATATTTGTAAAACTACAGCTTACGTTTTCCTTGCAATGCATGAGAATATTTAGCAGTAAGGAAAAGTGACTTCTGCTGCTAGTCAGAAAAAGACCCAGAGGACTTCCCTGGTGGTTCAGTGGTTAAGAATCCACCTGCCAATGCAGGGGACACAGGTTCGAGCCCTGGTCCGGGAAGATCCCACATGCCACGGAGCAACTAAGCCCATGTGCCACAACTACTGAGCCTGCGCTGTAGAGCCCGCAAGCCACAGCTACTGAGCCAACGTGCCACAACTACTGAAGCCCGCACGCCTAGAGCCTGTGCTTCACAACAAGAGGAGCCACCACAATGAGAAGCCCACGCACCGCAACAAAGAGTAGCCCCAGCTTGCCGCAACTAGAGAAAGCCTGCACACAGCAACGAAGACCCAACGCAGCCAAAAATAAATAAATTTATTTTAAAAAACCCATATATTAAAAAAAAGATGCATTTATTAAAAAAAAGAAAGAAAAAGACCCAGAGACTTATCTCTCACTGTCTCACTGATAATAAGCCAACATTTATATAACTCATAGCACAATAGAATTTTAAGACAACAGATAATGTTAGAGATTAATAAGTACAGACCCTCATGTTACTGGTAAAGAATATGAAAACTACAAAAGTGAAATAATATTAACAGTAAAATAATTTTGAAAACTAGCATTTGTTGAACACATAACACAATTATGCACTTAGTTTGCATTATACCATTTTATACACAGAACAATCCTTGAGGTAAGTGCCATTATTAAAGAATTGCACATTAACATAGAGGAAGAATTAGAAAATGTGTTTTCAAATCTCAGTGCAGGGTTATTTTTAACTGAGTAGTCTACATCTTAATTGTAAATATTTTTTAATCATTAAAATATTTTCCAGTTTCTGCAGATTGCATGAGGCATTTTATGCTGAATAAAAATAGCATATATCATATTAAAACTAAAGCATAAACATGATTTACTATGGGGTTGATTGTCAAATACAAAACCATAAAGACTAAATCTTCTTTCTAATGAATTTAGTAGAGGAAAACGATTCCAAAAATTCCCATTCAAGCTTACCAAAAAATCCAGCCTACACTTAGATCAGGCATAGCCACTCACATTTCTGGTAACCATAATAAAGTTTGTGACTCATCAGTAAGAAAAGTCTATGAAAAAATGCTTCAGTATATTCATGACAGCTTCATAAACTTCATACCAATGATATTTTAATTAACCATGGAATAATTTGGCAACTGATAATTTTGGGAGCATACAATACAGATAATTTTTGTTCAGCCCAATCTATTATAATAATTTACTCATCCAAGAGGTACTACATTTTAAAACCCATAGTTAAATTTAATTTAGGGTTCTGTAATGTGTTAGAAAGAAGAGAGCAGGTATACGTATAAAATAACATTTCTAAAAATCCAAAGCAGAGCTTTTAGATTTCGTTTACTTCCATTGAACTTATTCAAAGAAAGACTTATTCTTGTAGTTTTATATCTACTAAATCAAGTTAACAATAAATCCTCATTTTTAAAGATAAATCTAAAAGATAAAATGACATGAAATATGATATACTTTGGATAGTAAATACCATGGAAATAATTTATACCTCTATTTGTTCAACATTGTTTGATGAAATTTCTTATGAATACTAGAGCATGATATTCATCGAGTATGTGCAGTATGGGGAAAGGGGCATTGAAAGGAAATGGGTGTATGTGGGGCAGTGTACATAGGTGAGATATAGTTTATGCCCTCAAGAAGCTTACATGAAAGAGAATGGATTATGTATTCCAAAATCCAGGAGTCCAAACAAAAGAAAGCCCTACTCCCATGCAAAATCTCTACAGAAATAAAAGAAGTAAGAGTTCTGCATTTCAGGGTCGGCTTGTTGAACCAGCAAAGACATTTGACTATATACTTCCAAGATTGGAAGTGTTTTTCTTTACTATCAGTTGTGTTCTTTCCAATAAATCTCTTACAGAAGTCTCTACGTCAGGCACTAAGTGTTAGATATGGTTAGCATATTGATACTAAAAAATATTAGCTAGGACTTCCAACTTTTTAAGATAATTTAAATGTAAAATTCAACTGTTAACCAGCAATTTAATGTCATGTGATGTGCAGTTTGGATATTGTATGAACAGCTAAGGAGTTACCCATTCTAGTGCCAAAGATCACTCTGCTAATTTTGTTGTGTACAGTTGATGTAAAACTTTATGGTGGGGACAGGCTCTGCTCAGGGCCTTGTCTCTAGGAAGATTTTGTCAGCTCCAAATACAGTTTAGAAGATTCAGAAAAAAAAGAAAGAGAATGGGTTAAAATAACTATGCAGATAACAATTATACAAGTTTAAGAGCAATACCTGGACTAAGCTATAGTATAATACAAAAAATGTAGAGAAAAAAGGTCTGCCTCCATCAGTAGCAGCTCCAGAAATTCTATGTAAGAAGAATTTAGTGGTGGGGCTCTGTGCTTAAGGAAGATGATGAGGCAAGTTTGGATTGGAGGCTGATATCAGAGCTCTGTTTTCTACCGCCAACAGTGACAAGTATCTGAGGGAATGGTAGCTATCTGAGGTACTGACTGGAAAGAATATGGTGGTGAGAAACAAAAGGCAATACTTTAGGAGAAATAATTTCACAGAGGAGTACAAGAAATGCTCCTTCAACAAAAGAAATTAAGCTTCTTCCATCGTGAAAAAAATATATAAAAGGCAGTTCTAATCCTAACGTTTGCAGGGACTTGGACAAGACCACAGAAATAGATTCATATATCATATGGCCAAATATATAAATGTTATAAGTATAGCAAATAAATTGTTAAATAAAGTATGTTCTATTTTTGTACCGTGATAAATGTACCTCATATTCTATTTAACAGTTTGTTAGATTTATTTATTTATTAGACTCCTCTTTTTTCGTGGAAGCAGGGAAGGAAGAACCATTTCCTAACCCTGGCCCATACTGAGTCTCTGCTTTGCCTCATACGGATCTCACATAAATGTCTGTAGACATCGCAGCCCACATGGGTAAATTCCTTCCAAGTCCCCACTGCTTGAGCTAAGGAGTGCCCATACCAAGACTAATTATGGTCTTTGGGAAGATAGATCTGTGGGAAAGAACTGAGCAGATGCTAGACATTGAGCTGAAATAAAATGAGAATATTGGGACTATTTTCTTGCCCATATCCAAAAATGAGTGTATACACTGGATGACAGCTAGAAATGATACAGGTGTAAGATTAGATATTCTGGTAAAGATATAACCAATGTAACTCAGGGTGGGAAGTGTTCAAATGTCAGCACATACAGTGGAGTTTTGGCAAAATCGAGTGTTGTGACTTTAATATAAAATTAAGTTTATACCACCTATGAGGGGTCACTAATCATAAGCCATATTTTTTTTCTCATATTTTTATTAGTCAGGCATTATCCCTCTCCCATCAAACTCACTGAAGTTATCTTGAATTAAATATGAGTATTAAAATAAAGCTAATTATTATTTGAAACAATGTATCTCAACTGTTGAAATAAAATTATCACTATTGCCGATAAATTTCCAGTTAACATATTTTGTTTTATTAAAGTACCTTAAAATATGCTTAATTAAAAGGCCATGGATGTCTCAAATGTCTGATTAAAATTTTTCCATCTTTATGGGAACATAATTAACTTCTAAATTCTATAAATACATACTAACTTAAAAATCTTTGATAGAAAAGACACTGGTTGGAGGTGCCTCCACGAGAAGACACACTGTGACAAGTAATTCATACACAATTTCTTTATTTTTCATCCATTTGTATAAAGAAGATCACAGGATGAAAATTCAAGTAGAATTGAATTCCTACGTACAACTGGACACATTCTATGTGAAGTAATTGAGACTCTTAGCTATTCTTCACAGCCCATACTATCCTTCTCCAATAATATGTATGTAGCAAAGGCTGTTGGCTAAACTATATTTAAAATTCTTCCTTGTAGTTGTTATATATGTATAGCCATGGAACTAGTTCTTGCCAAACAATTGTGAAAGGAGGTGGTGCTATTTATTTTTCCAATACATTTAAAATAGCAAGTTTGAGAGGACCTTAAAGTTGGTGGAGGAGTAAGACATAGAGATCACCTTCCTCCCCACAAATACATCAAAAATACATCTACACGTGGAATAGCTCCTACAGAACACCTACTGAACGCTGGCAGAAGACCTAAGACTTCCCAAAAAGCAAGAAACTCCCCACGTACCAGGGTGGAGCCAAAGAAAAAACTGAGACAAAAGAATAGGGAAGGGATCTGCACCTCTGGGAGAGAGCTGTGAGGGAGGAAAAGTTTCCACACACTAGGGTGGGCAGAGGGGGAAGTTTTGGAGCCACGGAGGAGAGTGCAGCAACAGGGTGCAGACGGTAAAGCAGAGAGATTCCCACACAGAGGATCGGTGCCAACCAGCACTCACCAGCCTCAGAGGCTTGTCTGCTCACCTCCTGGGGAGGGTGGGGGCTGGGAGCTGAGGCTTCGGAGGTCAGATCTGAGGGAGAGGACTGGGGTTGGTTGCATGAATACAGCCTGAAGGGGGCTAGTGCACCACAGCTAGCCAGGAAAGACTCTGGGAAAAAGTCTGGAACTGCCTAAGAGTCAAGAGACCATTGTTTCGGAGTGCGTGAGGAGAGGAGATTCAGAACACTGCCTAAATGAGCTTCAGAGATGAGCGTGAGCTGCGGCTATCAGTGCGGACACCAGAGATGGCATGAAATGCTAATGCTGCTGCTGCAGCCACCAAGAAACCTGTGTGCAAGCACAGGTCACTATCCACACCTCCCCTCCCAGGAGCCTGTGCAGCCCGCCAGAGTCAGGGTCCTGTGATCCAGGGACAACTTCCCCAGGAGAACACATGGCGCGCCTCAGGCTACTGCTATGTCATGATGGCCTCTGCCACTGCAGGATCGCCCTGCATTCAGCTCCCTCCACTCAGCCTGAGTGAGCCAGAGTCCCATAATCAGCCGCTCCATTAACCCCATCCTGTCTGGGTGAAGAACAGATGCCAGAAGGCGACCTACATGCAGAAATGGGGCCAAATCAAAATCTGAACCCCAGGAGCTGTGCAAACAAAGAAGAGAAAGGGAAATTTCTCCCAGCAGCCTCAGAAGCAGTGGATTAAATCTCCACAATAAACTTGATGTACCCAGCATCTGTGGAATACTGGAATAGACAACGAATCATCCCAAAATTGAGGCAGTGGGTTTTGGGAGCAAAAATAGACTTGGGGTTTGCTGTATGTGACTGACTAGTTTCTGATTTATATGTTTATCTTAGTTTAGTTTTCGGCACTTGTTGTCATTGGTGGATTTGTTATTAGACTTGCTGCTCTCTTCTTTTTTTTTTTATTACTTTTTAATTTTAATAATATATTTTTTAAAAATTTATTTCATTTTACTTATTTATTTTTTCTTTCTTACTTTTTTTTCTCCCTTTTCTTCTGAGCTGTGTGGCTGACAGGATCTTGGTGATCCAGCCAGGTGTCAGGCCTGGGCCTCAGAGGTGGGAGAGCCGAGTTCAGGACATTGGACCACCCAACACCTCCCAGCCCCGTGTAATATCAATCAGCAAGAGCTCTCCCAGAGACCTCCATCTCAATGCAAAGACACAGCTCCACTCCAGCAAGCTGCAGTGCTGGACACCCCATGCCAAACAACTAACAAGACAGGAACACAAACCTACCCATTAGCAGACAGGCTGCCTAGAATCATGCTAAGTTCACAGACACCCTAAAACACATCATTAGATGTGGTCACGCCCAGGAAAAAGACAAGATCCACCCTCATCCACCAGAACACAGGCACAAGCCCCTTCCAACAGGAACCCTACACAACCCACTGAACCAACCTTACCCACTGGGGACAGACACCAAAAACAACAAGAGCTACGAACCTGCAGCCTGTGAAAAAGAGACGCCAAACACAGTAAGTTAAGCAAAATGAGAAGACAGAGAAATAAGCAGATGAAAGAGAAACGTAAAAACCAACCAGCTAAACAATATGCTACTAAATAACCAAGAGGTCACTGAAGAAATCAAAGAGGAGATAAAAATAATCTAGAAACAAATGACAATGAAGACATGACGGCCCAAAACCTGTGGGATGCAGCAAAAGCAGACCTAAGAAGGAAGTTGATACCAATACAATCCTACCTCAAGAAACAAGAAAAATATCAAATAAACAACCTAACCTTAGACCTAAAGCAATTAGAAGAAGAATAACAACAAAAAAAAAAAACCCACCAAAGTTAACAGAAGGAAAGAAATCATAAAGATCAGATCAGAAATAAATGAAAAAGAAATGAAAAAAACAATAGCAAAGATCAATAAAAATAAAAGCTGGTTCTTTGAGAAGATAAACAAAATTGATAAGCCATTAACATGACTCATCAAGAAAAAAAGGGAGAAGACTCAAATCAATAGAATTAGAAATGAAAAAGAAGTAATAACTGACAGTACAGAAATACAAAGGATCATGAGAGATTACTACAAGCAACTATATGACAAAAAAATTGACAACCTGGAAGAAATGGACAAATTCTTACCAAACTACAACCTTCTAAGACTGAACCAGGAAGAAATAGAAAATATAAACAGACCAATCAGAAGCACTGAGATTGAAACTGTGATTAAAAATCTTCCAATAAAACAAATGCCTGGAGCAGATGCCTTCACAGGTGAATTCTATCATTTAGAGAAGAGCTAACCCCTATCCTTCTCAAACTCTTCCAAAAGATAGCAGAGGGAGGAGCACTCCCAAACTCATTCTACAAGGCCACCATCACCCTGATTCCAAAACCAGACAAAGATGTCACAAAAAAAGCAAACTACAGGCCAATATCACTAATGAACATAGATGGAAAAATCCTCAACAAAATACTACCACGCAGAATCCAACAGCACATTAAAAGGATCATACACCATGATGAAGTGGGGTTTATCCCAGGAATGCAAGGATTCTTCAATATACGCAAATCAATCAATGTGATACACCATATTAACAAACTGAAGGAGAAAAAACATATGATCATCTCAATAGATGCAGAGAAACCTTTTGACAAAATTCAACACCACTTATGATAAAAACCCTCTAGAAAGTAGGCATAGAAGGACCTTACCTCAACATAGTAAAGGCCATATATAACAAACCCACAGCCAACATTGTTCTCAATGGTGAAAAGCTGAAACCATTTCCTCCAAGATCAGGAACAAGACAAGGTTGTCCACTCTCACCACTATTTTTCAACATAGTTATTGAAGTTTTAGACATAGCAATCAGAGAAGAAAAGGAAATAAAAGGAATCCAAATAGGAAAAGAAGTAGTAAAGCTGTCACTGATTACAGATGACATGATACTATACACAGAGAATCTTAAAGACATTACCAGGAAACTACTAGATCTAATCAATGAATTTGTTAAAGTAGCAGGATATAAAATAAGTGCACAGAAATCTCTTGCCTTCCTATACACTAATGATGAAAAATCTGATAGAGCAATTAAGGAAACACTCCCATTTACCATTGCAACAAAAAGAATAAAATACCTAGGAATAAACCTACCTAAGGAGACAAAAGACCTGTATGCAGAAAACTGTAAGACACTAATGAAAGAAATTAAAGATGATACAAACGAATATAGAGATATACCATGTTCTTGGATTGGAAGAATCAACATTGTGAAAATCACCATACTACCCAAAGCAATCTACAGATTCAGTGCAATCCCTATCAAACTACCAACGGCATTTTTCACAGAACTAGAACAAACAACTTCACAATTTGTATGGAAACACAAAGGATCCTGAATAGCCAAAGCAATCGTTTTTGTTTTTGGTTTTTTTTTTTTGGTGGTATGTGGGCCTCTCACTGTTGTGGCCTCTCCCATTGTGGAGCACAGGCTCCAGATGCACAGGCTCAGCGGCCATGGCTCACGGGCCCAGCTGCTCAGTGGCATGTGGGATCTTCCCAGACCAGGGCACAAACCCGTGTCCCCTGCATCGGCAGGCGGACTCTTAACCACTGCGCCACCAGGGAAGCTCAGCCAAAGCAATCTTGAGAAAGAAAAACGGAGCTGAAGGAATCAGGCTCCCTGACTTCAGACTATACTACAAAGCTATAGTAATAAAGACAGTATGGTACTGGCACAAAAACAGAAATACAGATCAATGGAACAGGATACAAAGCCCAGAGATCAACCCAAGCACATATGGTCACCTTATTTTTGATAAAGGAGGCAAGCATATTCAATGGAGAAAAGACAGCCTCTTCAATAGTGGTGCTAGGAAAACTGGACACCTACATGTAACAGAATGAAATTAGAACACTTCCTAACACCATACACAAAAATAAACTCAAAATGGATTAAAGACCTAAATGTAAGGCCACACAGTGTAAAACTCTTAGAGGAAAACATAGGCAGAACACTCTATGACATAAATCACAGCAAATCCTTTTTGACCCACCTCCTACAGAAATGGAAATAAAAACAAAAATAAATAAATGGGACCTAATGAAGCTCAAAATCTTTTACTCAGCAAAGGAACCCACAAAGAAGATGAAAAGACAACCCTCAGAATGAGAGAAAATATTTGCAAACGAAGTAAATGACAAGGTTTAATCTCCAAAATATACAAGCAGCTAATGCAGCTCAATATCAGAAAATCAAACAATCCAACCCAAAAATGGGCAGAGGACCTAAATAGACTTTTCTCCAAAGAAGATATACAGATGGCCAACAAATACATAAAAGGATGCTCAACATCACTAATCATTAGAGAAATGCAAATCAAAACTACATGAGGTATCACCTCACACCAGTCAGAATGGCCATCATCAAAAAATTTACAAACAATAAATTCTGGAGAGGATGTGGAGAAAGGGGAACCTCTTGCACTGTTGGTGGGAATGTAAATTGATACAACCACTACAGAGAACAGTATGGAGGTTCCTTAAAAAAACTAAAAATAGAACTACCATATGACCCAGCAATCCCACTACTGGGCATATACCCTAAGAAAACCATAATTAAAGAAGAGTCATGGGGCTTCCCTGGTGGTGCAGTGGTTGAGAGTCCGCGTGCTGATGCAGGGGACACGGGTTTGTGTCCCGGTCCGGGAAGATCCCACATGCCGCGGAGCAGCTGGGCCCGTGAGCCATGGCCACTGAGCCTGCGCGTTTGGAGCCTGTGCTCTGCAACGGGAAAGGCCACACCAGTGAGAGGCCAGCGTATCACCAAAAAAAAAAAAAAAAAAAGTGTCATGTACCACAATGTTCATTGCAGCTCTATTTACAATAGCCAGGACATGGAAGCAACCTAAGTGTCCATCAACAGATGAATGGATAAAGAAGATGTGACAAATATATACAATGGAATATTACTCAGCCATAAAAAGAAATGAAATTGAGTTATATGTAGTGAGGTGGATGGACCTAGAGTCTTTCATACAGAGTGAAGTAAGTCAGAAAGAGAAAAATAAATACCATATGCTAACACATATATATGGAATCTAAAAAAAAAAAAAAAATGGTTCTGAAGAACCTAGGGGCAGGACAGGAATAAACATGCAGATGTAGAGAATAGACTTGAGTACCCGGGGAGGGGGAAGGGTAAGCTGTGACGAAGTGAGAAAGTAGCATTGACATATATACACTACGAAATGTAAAATAGATAACTAGTGGAAAGCAGCCACATAGCACATGGAGATCAGCTTGATGCTCTGTGACCTCCTAGAGGGGTGGGATAGGGAGGATGGCAGAGACATGCAAGAGGGAGTGGATATGGTGATATATGTTTACCTATAGCTGATTCACTTTTTTATACAGCAGAAACTAACACAATATTGTAAAGCAATTATACTCCAATAAAGATGTTAAAAAAAATCGGTGCTGGATCTAAAGGTTCATATATGGATAAATATAGGTACATGAGAAAGAAAATACCAATCTTATCCTTTTTTTATTCTATAAACATAAATCAATTGAAGATGTAAGTGAAAAATAAGACAATAAAACATAGGTAAGATAACTAGAGAATATCATCCAACCTTGAAAATAATTTCTTTTAAAAGAACAGAGAATTCAAATAAGAAATTGATAACTTGGACTGACTACATCAAAATTGGGAAGGTCTATTCATTGACACATATCCCAAGAGAGTGAAAAGGCAAGGACAGAGTGGTAAAGGACTTTTTCCATATAATACATTCAACAGTGGACTCTTATCCTGAATATATACAAAGAAATTCTAAAGAAATAAAAGGAATCCAAATTGGAAAAGGAGAAGTAAAACTGTCACTCTTTACATATGGCATGACACTATACATAGAAAACCCTAAAGATGCTACCAGAAAATTACTAGTGCTCATCATGAATTTGGTAAAGTTGCAGCATACAAAATTAATACAAAGAAATCTCTTGCATTCCTATACAGCAACAATGAAAGATCAGAGGAGAAATTAAGGAAACAATATCATTTACCATTACCAACAAAAAGAATAAAATACGTAGGAATAACCTACCTAAGGAGGCAAAAAAACTATACTTAGAAAACTATAAGGTACTGATGAAAGATGGTTAAAAATCCACCTGCCAATGCAGGCGACATGCTTTCAAGCCCTGGTCTGGGAAGATCCCACATGCTGCAGAGCAACTAAGCCCATGCACAACAACCACTGAACCCGTGCTCTAGAGCCCACAAGCCACAACTACTGAGCCAGTGTGCCACAACTACTGAAGCCCATGCGCCTAGAGCCCGTGCTCTGCAATAAGAGAAGCCTCTGCAGTGAGAAGCCAGGACACTGCAATGAAGAGTAGTCCCTGCTCACTGCAACTAGGGAAAGCCTGCAGGCAGCATCATAAACCCAATGCAGGCTAAATAAATGAATATTATAAAAAAGAAAAGTTTGAGACCTTACTAAATAAGTTAAAGAAAAAAAAAGATACTGATGAAAGAAATCAAAGATAACACAAAGAGATGGAAAGATATACCACATTCTTGGATTGGAAGAATCAATATTGTCAAAATGGCTATACTACCCAAAGCAATCTATAGATTCAGTGCAACCTCTATCAGCCTACCAATGGCATTTTTCACAGAACTAGTACAAAAAATTTCACAATTTGTATGGAAACACATAGACCCCAAATAACCAAAGGAATCTTGAGAAAGAAAAACAGAGATGAAGGAATCAGGCTCCTTGACTTCAGACTATACTACAAAGTTACACTCATCAAAACAGTATGGTACTGGCACAAAAACAGAAATATAGATCAATGGAACAGGATAGAAAGCCCAGAGATAAATCTCCACACCTATGGTCACCTAATCTATGACAAAGGAGGCAAGAATATACAATGGAGAAAAGACAGTCTCTTTGATAAATTGTGCTGAGAAAACTAGACAGCTACATGTAAAAGAATGAAATTAGAACACTCCCTAACACCATACATGAAAATAAACTCAAAATGAATTAAAGACCTAACTGTAAGGCCAGACACTATAAAACTCTTAGAGGAAGACATAGTCAGAACACTCTTTGACATAAATGGCAGCAAGATCTTTTTTGATTCACCTCCTAGAATAATGAAAATAAGAACAAAAATAAACAAATGGGACCTAATTAAACTTAAAAGCTTCTGAACAGCAAAGGAAACCATAAACAAGGTGAAAAGACAACCCTCAGAATGGGAGAAAATATTTGCAAACGAAGCAACTGACAAGGGAGTAATCTCCAAAATATACAAACAGCTCATACAGCTCAATATAAAAAAAATAATTAATAACAAAAACAACCCAATCAAAAGATGTAAATAGACATTTCTCCAAAGACGACATACAGATGGCCAAAATGCATATGAGAAGATGCTCAACATCACTAATTATTAAAGAAATGCAAATCAAAACTACAATGAGGTATCACCTCACACCAATCAGAATGGCCATCATCAAAAAATCTACAAACAATACAGGCTGGAGAGGGTGTGGAGTAAATGGAACTCTCTTGCACTGTTGGTGGGAATGTAAATTGATACACCCACTATGGAGAACAGTATGGAGGAGCCTTAAAAAACTAAAAATAGAACTACCATATGATCCAGCAATCCCACTCCTGACATATATCTGGAGACAACCATAAATGGAAAAGATACATGTACCCCAGTATTCACTGCTGCACTATTTACAATAGCTGAGACATGGAAGCAACCTAAATGTTCATCAACAGAGGAATGGATAAAGAAGATGTGGTACATATATACAATGGAATATAACTCAGCCATAAAAAAGAACAAAATGATGCCATTTACAGTAACATGGATGAACCTAGAGATTGTTATACTGAGTGAAGTATGTCAGACACAGGAAGACAAATATCATATGATATCACTTATATGCAGAATCTAAAAAAAACGGGTACAAATGAACTTGTTTACAAAACAGATGTAGAGTCACAGATGTATAAAACAAACTTATGGTTACCAGGGGATGGGATAGGAGGAATAAATTGGGAGATTGGGACTGACATACACACACTACTATATCTAAAATAGATAACTAATAAGAACCTGCTCTGTAGCACAGGGAACTCTACTCAATACTCTGTAATGGCCTATACGAGAAAAGAATTAAAAAAAAAAAAATTGGGTATATTTATGTGTATAACTGATTCACTTTGCTGTACACCTGATACTAACGTAACACTGTAAATCAACTTTGCTCCAATAAAAATTTAAAAATTAAAGAATTTAAAAAAAACTATACTCCAATAAAAATTGTAAAATAAAAAAATTGGAAAAATAAAATTAAGATTGGTTACCAATTTTTAAAACTGTCAAAAGATTCTGAATTCTCCCCAAAAGTGGATGCTCAAGGTTTCAAAGCACTAACCAAGTATTCAACCTTATTAGTTATCAGGAAAAAGAAATAAGTAATTTAAAACCACCATGAAATGACATTACACACTCACCAGATAGTTTATATAAAATACAGACAATACTAATTATTGATGAGAATTTGGAAAAATTGGAAGGTCTATAAATTAGTATACCAATTTGTAAAATGTTTGGCGCTACTAAATCTGATCATATCCATATATAGAAACTGACCCAGTAATCCCAATAAATATGTGCATTTCTGTGAAAAAAAAACGTGTATTAAAATATATGTAGCTGTTATATTTGTATTAACAAAACCTGGAAACAACATAAATG
Source organism: Globicephala melas (assembly GCF_963455315.2). Classification (NCBI taxonomy): domain Eukaryota; kingdom Metazoa; phylum Chordata; class Mammalia; order Artiodactyla; family Delphinidae; genus Globicephala; species Globicephala melas. The sequence goes on from NC_083315.2 coordinate 120,768,268, forward strand.
CACAATAAAATGGATAAATCCATTGTGGTATATTTACATAAAAGAATATTATTTGGAAGAAAAATGAAAGAACTGCTGCTATATGTAATTTCAGTGTATAATATTAAAAACACACATAAGAATATTGGAGCAAAAAGACATACAAAAACATACATATCCTATGGTTCCATTCATATTCAAATGCAGGTAATATTATATGGATATTATTAGCAAGCATAATATATATCCATATATCCATAACCTTTGAAGAAGTTGGGAGTAGTGATTAGAAGGGACATACACTGGGAATGCTAGATATATTTTATTCTTAATATAGGACACAGTTACACGTCTGTTCAATTTGTTATAATTATTTGAAAACTAATGATTTTTATACTTCAATATATATGTTATACTTCCCTCAAATATATTTAAATAAGTATATTTATTATCTCTTTCAGTAAGGTTTTATATTAAACTGTTAACCTGTAGTTATATTTTTCTATTAAGGGGATCTTGCAACATCTGGTTCTAAATAGACCCTAGGCTGTATGTGACAAAATTAAATTGTTTCATATTTTTTTATAAAAATATAACAATATTAATTAGGGTACAGTTGCCAGTGAGGTGCCTGGAAACAGCGCTGTTCTCCCTTTTGGTAAACAGCCATATAACTATGAAAATTTTAACTTTGAGAGTGGGTTTGGCCTTTGGAACTTCTAGATGGATCCTTGCCCAGTCCTCTATTCTCTTCTTGTATTTAAAAAAGTATTTCAATATTTTATCTCACGAAGAGAATCTTGAAATAATGATTTATACCTTACAATTACTTCATACCATGACTTCACTTTTGTTCTCTCCAACTTTTTATTACTTTATTTTACTCTTTTCTTATTCTTCATCTTTCACTTTTTTAGAAAATAATTTACTATTTATCTGCTTTTCTGCCTTATAAACCATCTATTCTTCTGATTGCCAGTAATCCTATTGTACCAGGCTTTAATATCTCAATTGGAATTCCCAGAACTAAAGATAAGGCAGACAGGCACAGAGGGTGTTTTATTTTAACCTAGGTTTTAGTGTGTGAGAGAAACACCAATTCATTAAAGCTTTAGAAAAATGGGAATACTAGAAAGTCCTTACAAATAAGGAAATGAATAATTTCATTTTACAATTGTGAAAGCTAAGAGGAATGTGACAGGCTCTGTCCATAAACTATAGACAAAGCTGTCTGATCTTTGCTAGTTATGTAGTTTATACTTTGACTCTCATTATAAAAATCATTTGTAGAGACAGAAACAGAGTCAGAGACAGAGAAACAGAGAAAATGTGAGAGAGAGAAAATGAGAGAGAAAAAGAGAGAGAAAGAGAAGGAGAGAAAGAGAGAGAAGGAGACACCCAAGGGGAATAGCAAACTTGGCTGGCAACCTGCTCTATGTTGCCTGAAATAGTCCTTTTCACCATTAGGCAAATCCCTGCATAGTTGCATTAGTACATAGGTATAGCATCAAGCCCACTCAAATTGTATTAATCAAACACTGGCTTGTTCTCCAATTTAATAGTTAACAGTCATTATTCAAATATTGAAAATACTTTCCGAATCTGAAATAGTCCCACTCAAATGTGATCTTTTGCTAAAAACTTAACCTTCAAGCATACTTGATGCCAAGCAGGGCCCTGTGGGGCTCCTGGGCACAGAGGCCTTTTTGTCGCCTGTTTCTTTAGGCAAGACTCCAGCCTCCATGACCTTCCCTGAGTTACAAAGGGCAGATTCAAACAGTTGCTAATCAAGGGATGAGCAGCCGTGAAACCACCTGAGGCAAGATTAAAGGGGACCAGAGAAGCTCATCAAGATTAGGAGACCCAACAACCTGAAACCCTGCACACACCCTAATCTTGTCAGCAACTCCACCCTTTTGAAACTTTGCAGAAGAAAGAAGAATGCAAGACTGTTACTGCTTTGATCCTTATCACATACCTATGACCAAAAGTCCTGACTATATAACCTCTCCCTATCCCCCAGGGAGGAGGCACAGTTCTTAAGGCACTAGCAAACTGTGTTCCCTCTTTGCCTCACAAAGAAATAAAGCCACTCTTTCTCTCTCCTGCAGAACTTTGTCTCCATATTTCTGTTCGGCCTCGGTACACAAAGAGCCAAGATTTTGGCAACATAGTTTGGTCAAATAAACCAGTTTCACAAATCTCAAAGAAATTTTGGTAATAGAATGATGTTTCCTGTTGAATTCAATAATCATCAATGCACCTTTATTTTACCTGTAGCATTTTTTCCATTTGAGTAATAGCTTAGAATTTACTATTGTTCCTGATTACACTATTTCCTTTTTTAAAAAGTATCCTTAAGTATAAGCAGAAGAGGCAACTATCATGTAAGAGTATATAAAAAGTAAACAACAAAAAAAGAAAAGAAAAAGGTAAGCCACACTCACTTTTATAAAAATTGTCATAGACAACTCTATAAACAACACTGCCCCAAATAGATTCTCCAATAGTATGTGCAACAGTGCCTGATATTAACGACACATTTTTGGAGAGTCATTTGTTTCCAAGAGACCATATTGAGATAACACTTGAAAAATTCAGACTGATATTTTAAAACTTAGTTTAGCCTAGCTCTCTCTGACATGGAACATGCCAGGTACCAAGGTCAAGACACAATTTACATTTTTAAAAGTCCTGCATCCCCAAAGATAAGCAGGAATTACAATTAAAAGCTTAATATCAAGAAATAGGACACTGCAGTTTATTTCTCTTTGTTTGTTTTAATATAATCAATCCCAAACATTACCTGGACAGAACTTATGACTGTCATGTAATAAAATGGATTATAAATAAAGCCTTTTCTCTTTTATCTGAAATCCTGGGTGTCCCAGAACCTGGATCTCCTTGCATTATGCCAATAAATTATTTCATGAGATTTTATTGTATACCTATACATATAACACTCAGTCTCTGTGTATCAGCATATAATTTTGTTCTAGTTTTTTTATTCTGTTCTTTTTTTTTTTCTTTTGGCTACACAAGTATAAAATCTCCAGTAACTGATAGCATCTATTGTTAAAATTTGATAATAAGATGAGCAAAGAAAATGTTATGGACACTGCTAAGATAGATATTATCTTGGAGGTATGTCCTCTCCATGCAGAAAAAATATATATAATGGCACTGGTTGTCGATGGTCTAATATTAAGAAAAAACATTTTAAAAATAAGGCAAATACATGTCTTTATGGTTTTATTAGAGCGTTGTGTAACAAGTTTGCCAAAGAGTAATCTTTTTCTCCAAGGGAGTATAACATTGTGTAATTTATTATTTACTACTGATTCAGGTCCACTCTTTAAAGTTAGATGTTAAATTGTTGAAAACTGACAAGATACAAATAATTTTTGTTGAATGAGGTTTCAGTGATTTTTGTCAAGTGGAACTGATAACCCAACAATTATGTCTTTATTATCCTTTAGAAAATTAAGTTTTTTCTCTCATTTAACAATCATATTCCAGCATTCTTTTTTTATTGAAAATACGTGAATTTCTCATATCTTCCTTTGGACTAGTTTTGCCATCATGTTGATTTCCTCACAGAGTTAATTTTTTTTTAACCTGTGCTCAGTGTAAAGAAATTATATTTCAACATGTTAAAAATTATACTTTTAGGGCTTCCCTGGTGGCGCAGTGGTTGATAGTCCGCCTGCCGATGCAGGGGACACAGGTTCGTGCCCCGGTCTGGGAAGATCCCACATGCTGCAGAGTGGCTGGGCCCGTGAGCCATGGCCGCTGAGCCTGCACGTCTGGAGCCTGTACTCCGCAACGGGAGAGGCCACGGCAGTGAGAGGCCCGCGTATCGCAAAAAAAAGAAAAATTATACTTTTACATTGGGAGTATATTAAAGTAGAATTCTGAAGGAGGACATTAAGAGTCAAACAAAATTTTGTATTGTGATATATGAATAAATATATATATAAATCAACATTTATCCACGTTTGGTTCTCCCATATATTGTATATCATGAATATATCTACCACTGAAAATATTATTTGATCATTCAAGCCAGTAGTAGTAATTTTTTAGTTAATTTCACATAATTTCACTACAGATTTTTGTTTGTTTTTGCTTTGTTTTGTTTTTCTCTACATATAGCCATTCAGTGGGAATGGAGGGCCAAAATAAAACAAGTAAATGATAAGGAATTAGGCACTGTGACAGAAGCACTTCAATTATAAAAGACACATAATTCAGTAAAGATAATCTGACACAGTTCAATGAAGCAAATTGTGCTAATAAGTGGCATTCTTCTAACTCTCAATAATTTATCCTAGGTATTCATTAGAATATATAGTTTGAAGATCACCAATACTTGACTCCATAATGTTTAAGATTCACTTAAGGTGAGAAGAAATTCCAGCCTGAAAATTATAAGTTCATCCCATGTCTGTGGGGTTCCAGCTTGTCCTAATCTTCCAGTCCTTACAGCTTTCTGTATAGATTTCAGACTTGCTGAGCCAATCTTCACAACTGTGTAAACCAATTCATTCTAATAAATGACCCATATAGGTAGATAATATGATAAATAATAGAGAAAAGGAGACAGATGTGTACATATGCATTCACATATATATACATACATAGATTAGATATTGATATAAAATTGATATAGGTATAGATATATCCTACTGGTTCTGTTTCTCTGATTGAACCCTCTCATAAAGATTTTGGTACTAGAATTGGTTCTATAGGAACAGAATATTAAGCAGGAGTTTTCTAAATCAAATCTGGGTTTTCTGGAATCTAATCTGATTAAATTTAAAGGCACTAATTACTCTCTTTCCTATAATAAATAAGACTAATATTTCATGGCATAATGCAGCAAAGAATTACTAAAATAATCAAACTTTGATACCTGTAATTGAGTATCAGTAGAAGGCAAGTCCTGACTCACCAATATTAGCTCACTTAGACTATTTGTCAAAATAAAGAGTAAAATGGGGTTGGTTGGTTGTTTTTAACTGCATGGAAGAAAGTGAGGAAGGAATATCACAACATTAAATTTACCATATTTCTTTGCTTTGTAAGGTAAAATTCTGCAGTAGTACTACAAAGTGTGTGTATCTGTGAAGTAGGATGTTTATGGATACAAACTATCTACAATATTTTTTTGAATCAAGAATGCTAGTGGTACCCCAGTCAGAATGGCCATCATCAAAAAATCTACAAACAATAAATGCTGGAGAGGGTGTGGAGAAAAGGGAACCCTCTTGCACTGTTGGTGAAAATGTAAATTGATACAGCCGCTACGGAGAACAGTATGGAGGTTCCTTAAAAAACTAAAAATAGAACTACCATAAGACCCAGCAATCCCACCACTGGGCATATACCCTGAGAAAACCATAATTCAAAAGAGTCATGTACCAATATGTTCATTGCAGCTCTATTTACAATAACCAGGACATGGAAGCAACCTAAGTGTCCATCAACAGATGAATAGATAAAGAAGATGTGGCACATATATACAATGGAATATTACTAAGCCATAAAAAGAAATGAAATTGAGTTATTTGTAGTGAGGTGGATGGACCTAGAGTCTGTCATACAGAGTGAAGTAAGTCAGAAAGAGAAGAACAAATACCATATGCTAACACATATATATGGAATCTAAAAAAACAAAAAATCATTATGAAGAACCTAGGGGCAAGACGGGAATAAAGACACAGACCTACTAGAGAAGGGACTTGAGGATATGGGGAGGGCGAAGGGTAAGCTCGGATGAAGTAAGAAAGTGGCATGGACATATATACGCTACCAAACGTAAAATAGATAGCTAGTGGGAAGCAGCTGCATAGCACAGGGAGATCAGCTTGATGCTCTGTGACCACCTAGAGGGGTGGGATAGGGAGGGTGGGAGGGAGGGAGATGCAAGAAGGGAGAGATATGGGGATATATGTATATGTATAACTGATTCACTTTGTTATAAAGCAGAAACTAACACACCATTGTAAAGCAATTATACTCCAATAAAGATGTTAAAAAAAATGCTAGTGGTAATACTGAATTACTTTCCTAGTATCTATATAGAAAAGATATTATGAAATCTTTGTCCTATAAAGAGGTGATCAAAAATAGTGAAGTTATACATCTTAGGTGGCTATTAGGCAGTTAATTAGTAAACAGATTGTTATTCTGAATTTTGTGATGTTTTTGGCATTTTCAGCTTAATTTGCTGTGATTTCTTTTGTCATTTTAACTATATATTTATTTTCATAACTAATATAATATTTACAATTTTGTATTCCTTTTCTTAAGGTTGACCCACCAAAATTGTATCCTTTTCAGGCCTCCGCAAAATCTGGATTTACTCCTTTCTATACTTGTATGTGGAAAAATGGGAACTAAAGAAACAGTGTGTGGTAAAGTATAACAACATGGCCTAGACTGCCTGAGTTTGAAACTTGTTTCTGTCATTTATTGGCTGTATGTTGCTGACAAGTGATCTAACCTCTCTGTATCTGAATTCCATTATCTTCAAACTCAGGATAATAACAAAACTTACCTTGTCAAGCTGTTGCAAGGATTATATAGAGCACTTAGGACAGAAGCGCATGGCATATAGAAAATATTTGCAGGAATTTATGACTAGCCAGGGTTCAATTAAAACAAAATCTATGACAGGAAATAAATTGAGAAAATATGGATATTATTTTTATTCTTAAATTCTGAGAAATCTGAAAAGAACTATTATGGATTATTTTCTACATTTGCTTACATGTTCTATAGAAATACAAGGTAGGATTGAATTTCAAATATTTTAATGGAACAAATGTAAAAATCTCACTTCAAATGATAAAATAGTGTACTAACACAATACCACTCTCTATTCTGTGCAGTACAGTTATTGCTATATATTTTTCACTTTAATTGTGTGCTGTGCATGAGACTTTCATGTTCATGCCTCTGTTCTAGTAGAGCATAGCTGTTTGCTATCTCAAGTGTCGATATGACATGAAATCAAAGCTCTATACTGAAACTACTGTGACAACATTGGGATGTAGGCAATATACTAAGATAGAGGACATCTCGTTTTAAATAATTACAAACAAATTGCATGTTGTTTGGTAGTGTAGAGAAAGTTGGGCTTTAGGGGAAAAACATTAAAACTACACAAATGAATAATTCAACTGAACTTTATGCTTCTAATTTCTGAATATGTTATTCTTAAAAGTTTACTTCAAATAAATTGAAAGCTATATAAAACTATATTACAATTCCATTAATTTAGCAAATTAGAGCAATTAGAAAATGTCAATTAATATAAAAAATACTAGATTTCCAATTCAGAAAAGTGCTATCTGCAAAGCTATATTTCTATCCTAGATACTTTTGTAAGTAGTATGAATTGATATTATAAGAGTAATTCTAATTATAGATAGATAAAAATTAGCTAAGGTATAAACCCTAAGGTCAATTGATATTTTTGATTAGATATGTGTCTTGCTTTTTGTAGAAACCTGTTTCTGGGGAGTAGAACTCCTAAAATTGCAGGATTATTAAATCTGATATGACAGAGTATACCTTCAGGATTGAAACTGTACTCATCTTTTATACTGGCTCTCTTCCCAACACCCGTTCCCTCTCTTCAACTAGAAAATAATTACAGGCATATTTCATTTTATTGTGCTTCACTTTATTGTGCTTCACAAATATTGTGTTTTTTTACAAATTAAAGGTGTGTGGCAACCCTGTGTTAAGCAAGTCTATCAACGTCATTTTTCTAACAGCATTTGCCCACTTCCTGACTCAGTGTCACATTCTGGAAATTCTCGCAATATTTCAAATTTTTTCATTATTATTATATTTGTTATGGTGATCTGTGATCAGTGACCTTTGATGTTGCTACCATTACTCACTGAAGGCTCAGATGATGGTTAGCTTTTTTTTTGCAATAAAGTTTTTAAATTAAGTTATGCACATTTTTAGACATAAAGCTACTGCACACTTAATACACTGGAGTATAATGTAAACATAACTTTTATATTCACTAGGAAACCAAAAAATTCACGATTCTCTTTATTGCAATATTTGCCTTATCATGGTGGTCTGGAAACGAACCTGCAATATTTCCAAGGTATACGTCCTTGAGAAATATGCCAATATTGATAAAACCTAATTTTATAGTGTACAATTAATTATAACATTTTACCCTGAACTATATTCATTTATAATATAATGATTTTCAAAATGTGTCCCCCATCAAAATTCCTTAGATATACATAGATAATAATTCCATATATATATGATTCTGCATACTTATATTTGAATAACATTGTTTAAATTCCTAGAATATCATATGAAAACCTTACAATGAATGTAACTTGAACTATTTTTCCTTATTTTTCTTAGTGGGAAGGTAAGAAGCACCGAAGACTAAATTATTTTTTCTCTGATATCTGACACATGAGAAAAATGGAAATATATTGCTGCCTTTAAGATACTTGGAAAGCACTAAATGCTCTTTAGAAAGCATTGATAGTTTCTTACATTCAGTGTTTTTGTTTGAAATTAAAATTGTCATCAAGTTTACAAACCTCATTGTCATTTCATTAATTACACTTTCAACTTTGGATTAAAACTGTGCATTTGGTGGCAGGTGTGAGGCTTTAAGACAATTTTGCAGAAGTGTCTTTCATTTGTTAATTATCATAAATTCTCAAATAATGGTCTTATAAACTTAATTACTTTATAATTAAAATCCTTAACATAACTATGTTGTAGTGTAGCTTAAAAAAGGAATTCCACAAAAATTCTAATTTATGGTTTTCCTTTTCATACTTTAGTTTCCAGTGTTAGAGATGCCAAAACTGACAATGTATGTATTCTGTATTCTTTCTGAAATTATTTATCACACACTACCTCAATTATTTGTTATAATTACACATATTCTAAATGTTCTATAGTTCATTAAAATAAATATCTTTGAAAGTTATTAACAGTCTAGGAAAGCAATTCTTTTGTTTGGAAATACTGCTATTTTTTATTTAGAATTCCTTTTAACCATCAAACCTTAAATGTTTACATTTTATTTCATTTTTCTTCATTTTCTTTCCCTTAACTTTTTCTTCCTTTCATCAGATCTATTTTTACCATTCCTACTATGTGACCAACACTATGATAGGCATTCTCTGCCCTTGATCTGCTCACAGTAGTGGCTGGATGCATGTATAAAATAATCAGTATGCACACATAATTCCATTAAAGCATAATTACAACATGATTAAATTATAAACCTGAAAAATATGTATCCTCTCTTTTTATATATAAAGACACAAGGGGCACAAATAATATTGCAGTGGAATTAGAAAGACAAGCAATATTTTATGCATGGGGAATGGTATCTAGAACTATGTACATATGCAAAAATCACAACTTTCTGCATGAAAATTATAAAGATTAGATGGTTAAGTGAGTACAAACTATTACATTCCTATTCATTATGATATGATCAGGAGAAATGAGGGAGATTATTGATAATTATTCCTGAATTCACCCTCTAATCTTCCTCTTCCCATTTTGCCCTTTACACATATGTCTCAGTCATAACTAAGCCTGATCACTTCCCCAAGACCCTGGCACCTTTTGACTAACCTCATGGTATGACTGCACAATAATAGAGTCACTAAATAAAAGGAGATACATTCAGTATATGTCATAGAGCATTTAAATATTTGGTCATATCTAATAAAGTAGATTATTAATCTCTTTCTGAGCACTGAACTTCAATTGGAGAAGAGTTTTATTAAAAGGAGGCCTCCAAGCTTTAGCATCCGAGACTCATGAGTTTTATCTAGGCTTTTTCCTAGATACTTTCTACTTTTGCCACTTTGGGTATGTTTTTAAAGGGAAGGATTCTGATTTTTCTTCATAGAATTAAAAATGCAACTCACACATTTGTTGAGAGTATTATATAAGATACATGTGTAATATCTAACACTGATGTGAGAAATCAATGATTTAGTGTCTAGGGCTGAATATAATACATGACACATTCTAAGTAACCGATAGCGTTTTTAACTTCCTTTATCTCCTAACATATAGTAGAAAAAACACTAAGCATATTAATTAAATTTTTTTTTAATGAATGAAATATGGAGTTTATTGGTTTTGTGGGCAAAATAGTGCACTTAACTGGTTTACTATTTATTCAGATATTTTGGTTTCTCTAGGCCATTCTTCGGTTTAAACTTTTGTATTGTATGTCATTGTTGCCCTTTGCAGCTGTTTTTGCTTGGACATTAGATGAACAGGGAAGTATATGTCTAATGATCTGCCTGTAATCTTTGGTATTGTTTGTGTTTATACCTATTTAAATCAAAATAGATATTTAAATATATTGAAAATATTTAAGAATCTTAATATCTTTTCTTGGTTTTGGTCCTAAAGCTTAATGTGGCTAAATGATCTGTGGAAATGAAAAATTTGCCACAAAAATATTCCCATACTACATATCAACATCTTAAATAACGTATAGCAAGCCTAGAAGAAAAGTAATATAATCTGCCTTATTTTTAAGGCTTAATTAAATATAATGTTAATACAGACATTCAAGAAGCTTTGAATCATCTCTTAAAGAGTAGTCCAAGTAGAGAAGGAAAATTTATTTGATTTTTAAAAATAATTGTATAAGTGTACTCTCTTACAAATGTATCCACTATCACTAATAAGGATAGAAGGCAATTTGGACCATAATTTTGGTATGTCTTACACCTTTCAATTTTTAGCAAGAAATAGGAGTTTATAAAATAAGGTGATTAGAAATGTCTAGTGCTTTCAAAAATAATCATGATAATGATAGTTAACACTTACTGGTCATTTTCAATGTATCTAACTCTAAGCAAAACATTTTACATGGCTTATCTCAGTTAATCCCCCCAACACCCTAGGGAGATAAATCTCTAGTATTACGCAGATTTTAAACATTAGGAAACTGAGAATTAATTTTGCAAACTGTCATGGCTAATAAGTTGAGGAGCTACAACTCAGACAAAGGCAGTAAAGAAGAGTTTAATTGGAAAATATTTATGGGTTTGCTTTATATTGACAAGTACATTACATTCTGATTTTGTATATAGAAAGAAAACAAAATAACCAGTTTTATAGACAAATATGTGAATGTGGTCCTGTTTACATTGTGTTTATTTATCCTACAATATCCCAAGCTTGTTTTCTTGACCTAACACTATTTTTGTAAAACCAACTAGGAAATAAGCATATTCTCTGTTCATTTTATGTATTAACTGATTTGCAATGCAGAGTCATTAAATCATTTAGAAGTATTTACTGTATATTTTAAATGAAATACTGACAGAAAATTCCTTCCTCTATGAGAGTATTATGCTATTTGAAGTAGGCTAGATGAGTGGTGTTAATTAAACAGCTGGCATTCAACCTCACTTTACTGTTTTCCCTTATCCAAACAACATTCTGCAGAGGGAACTGAATACTTTAAACGCTTGATGAGTAAAAATAGCATCCAAAAACATGAGAATTTCATTATAATAAAATTTTACAATAAGTTTTAGGTTATCATCATTTTTTATTTATTTTTATTTTATTTTTTTTGCAGTACACAGGCCTCTCACGTTGCGGAGCACAGGCTCCGGACGGGCAGGCTCAGCGGCCATGGCTCACGGGCCCAGCCGCTCCGCGGTATGTGGGATCTTCCCAGACCGGGTCACGAACCTGTGTCCCCTGCATCGGCAGGCGGACTCTCAACCACTGCGCCACCAGGTAAGCCCTATCATCATTTTTAATCAGATGAATTTGCAAGATTTTGCCCTTTCTTATGCAAAAACATAAATATGTTTCAAATAGAGCAATGCATCATTAAGCTGATACTATTACTTTTCTAAGAGGAGGCAAAAGTTACTTATAAAACAATAGACCAGTCTTCCTTCTAGGACTGTATAACATTAAAAATAGAACACATGTGAATGTATACATAAACATAGATATGTTTATCATATGCATATGACTAGCATAGAGATCCTATAATCTTTTTTATCACTAACTAGTATAGCCAAATTTGCATCTCTAAGATTAAACATGAGAAAAGATATTTACAGACTGTGATACAATTATTTTAGATAAAAAAATTATCTCAGATAATGATATGGTACTAAAAATTAAATTTCCCTTAGCTTTACTGCCTGATGTGTGATTTAAAATTAACTAATTAATGACATCTTTTAACCATTGGTTTTGAACCAAATGCAAATAGACAAAGGAATCCAGAATGGTAGATTTGATACAGGAATGCACATGATGTAACTTCCTGTGAATGAACATAAGGCATCCCTCTGGCCTTTGCCCTGCAGGCCATAGGTTTTGGAAAGTCAAGCTTGGGCTATATTTCAGCCTTTAGTGGCGCCTATGACAGATACCTTTGTGCGGGGCAAAACAGCACAAAAATATGTGACTGTTCTGCTTCGCCTTAAGGCCAACATGGGCTTTCTACTACTCCTTACCCTTGGTAAATGAACTTCTAGTGCTACAACTGTCACAAATAGAGAAGTTGGGAAAATGCAAGCTTTCCTAGTAGTCTGGAGAAGCCAATATCATTGACAGTGATAGTAAATAACAACAAATATTGTTTTAAGAAGGCAGGTCCTAGTGAATGAAGTGGAGGAAAAGTCTGAACCTAAGAGGTCAATGGGGACTTCCCTGGTGGCACAGTGGATACGACTCCATGCTCCCAATGCAGGGGGCCCAGGTTTGACCTCTGGTCAGGGAACTAGATCCCACATGCATGCTGTAACTAAGAGTTTGCATGCCACAACTGAGGAACCGGCAAACCACAACTAAAGAGCACACGTGCTGCAACTAAGGAGCCGATGAGCTGCAACTAAGGAGCCCACCTGCTACAACTAACACCCAGCACAACCAAATAAATAAATAAATAAATATTTTTTTAAAAAAAAAAGAGGTCAATGGAATTCAGGCTCACTACAGTTATCAATATTTCTCCAATTTGGGGTGGAGCATGTTGTGGATGTAGAGAAAAATTAAGGCAGGGAATAATCTTTCAATATTGCTCCCTAAGGGGGAATACAATTAATCATCCATCTATGAAAAAAATTAGACATAAATATCCATCTAGTAGGAACAAGCACAGGCAAATATGGGAGTGACAAGATTTATCTTTTAAAAAGTTCACAGTTTCAAGGAAATAATGTTTTTTAATTAAATAGGAAAAATTATCATCATTGTCAACTACGGACAATTAGCTTAAAATGAGCTATCTGAAAAAAAGGATAATTTGCTAGAATATAGTAAAAACCCCTTCAGATTAATCTTTACTGACAAAATCATTTTACAGAAAGGATAGTGACATTTCATTGATATACTTGTTAGTCAATAAGTTATTCCCAAGAATTCATTGCAAACTACACACCCATCATTCTGGCATGCATTCAATAAATATTTGATGTGCATAAATGCTGTCTGTGTTTTGTGCTGGGCCTAAGAAATTCACAGATTTGATTTATAGTCTTTGTCTTCAAAGAGCTTATATTCAAAGATGGGGAGACAGACAAGTTGATAATTACCAGAGGATGCCTTAAGTGTTCTCACGGAAATAAATCAGTGTATGGGAGGAAAGAAGTGGAGGACTCAACAGAGACTTAGTAATTCAGCTAAGTTTCTAGAACAGATGTTAGCTATGGTGAGCTGTGAAGAGTTAGTAGAAATTAGCCAGGTAAAATAAGAAAGGCTAGAAAAAGAGACAGTAAAGAGCCTGGTAATATGGGAAAATATTTCAGAATACTTCAAGGTAAAGTGAGGAAAAGGCAGTGATAAAGTTTGAGAGAGTGAAGTCAAGATTATGAACGTGTACTAATTTTCTATTTCTGCTGTAATAACTTATCACAAATTTAGCAACATAAACAACACAAATTTATTATTTCACAGTTCTATAGGTCAGAAATTATGGTCGGCTTGATTGGTTTCTCTGCTCTGAGTTTTTACAAAGTCCATTCCAAGGTGTTAGCCTTCTGGGCTCTTATCAAGGAAAGATAAGAAAGATAAGAAGATCTGGAACAAGGATCTTCTGAGTTCATTCTGGTTGGCAGAATCCAGTTTTTCATGGTTATAGGACTGAAGTCCCATTTCTTTGCTGTCTGTCACGCTTTGTTCCTACCTACTGCCCGCATTCCTTTTCATGTTTTCCATATCACCCCCTTCAGCAATGGAGGGTTCAGCTCCTCTCAAGATTTAAATCTCTCTGACTTCCCCTTCTAACTGGCGACTTAAAAAAATATTCACAACCTAAAAGTTGAGAGTTGTTTTATTTGATGGGAATTTTTAGGACTTCAAGACCGGGAGGCAGCATCTCAAGTAACCCTGAGAAAACTGCTCCAAGGAGGTGAGGTGGGGAGCCAGGTTATATAGAAGTTTTGCAACAAAGGGCAGGTAGTTGGAACATCAAAAGATTATTGTAAATTAAAGAAAACCAGAGGGCTTCCCTGGTAGCGCAGTGGTTGAGAATCTGCCTGCTAATGCAGGGGACACAGGTTCGAGCCCTGGTCTGGGAGGATCCCACATGCTGCGGAGCAACTAGGCCTGTGAGCCACAACTACTGAGCCTGCGCATCTGGAACCTGTGCTCTGCAACAAGAGAGGCTGCGATAGTGACAGGCCCGTGCACCACGATGAAGAGTGGACCCCGCTTGCCACAACTAGAGAAAGCCCTTGCACAGAAATGAAAACCCAACACAGCAAAAATAAATTAATTAATTAATAAACTCCTACCCCCAACATCTTCTTAAAAAAGAAAACCAGAAATCCCAAGTTAAGGAATTTAGCGCTTTTCTATGTGTGGGAAGATGCAAGAGTCTGGGCTCACTGCAATCATTCCTTTGATATGTACCTCAGCTATCTGGGGCCATCATCCTGTGTTTTTACATCCTGAGTTACCTCTGTGCTCACTGTAGAGAGTGGCTGCAGTCTGATGGCTGCTAAATGGCAGGTATTCTTTCCCTTCCTGAGTTCCCTTAGGGCTCACCAGCTCACCATTGTGGTGGCTGCAGTTGCTGATGACTGTGACATCCTTTGTTTACTGATATGAAGGACAATATTCCATTTCTCATACCCTTTCTCTATGACTGATTCTATCTGTATCTCCCTTCTGCCTTCCTCTTTCTTTAAAAGCTCATGTGATTAGACTAAGCCTGCCATTATAATCCAGGGTATGACCAAAATCCCTATTTTAAGGTCAGCTGAAAGGTAACCTACTCCCTTTACAACAGTACCTAGATTAGTGTTTGATTGAATAGCCAGAGAATAATCTTGGAAATAGCTTTATAATTCTGATTGCCACAGAAGGCTATTTTTTCATGTAAAATTAAAAACATCAGCTTTATCTTGAAGAAAATAATTCTAAGAAATGATTCTGTGCATAGAAGTAACAGAATCAATGTCACATTTTAGAAAGATCCCTGAGTACAGCTTGAAATATTAGAGTGGAGACTGGATGGCTTCAGAGAGACCAATTAAAATGCTTACCTTGCAATTAAGTTTAGAGCTAAGTGAACAGCAAAATAAAACAATAAGAGCAAGGAGATTTCAGAGGGGATAGATTTGGATGGCACTTAGGAAGTAAAATCTGCTGTACTTTGTTCCTGATTGACTATAAGAGAAGAGATTCAAGGATGACTTTCCTTTTTGGCTTAAACCGAAGAAGAACAGAATTGAGTAAGAAGGAAATATTAGATACAGGTTTAGAGAAAACAGATTCATTCTCATTTAGAAATGTTGATTTTCATATGCCCATGGGATTAGACAATTTCTAATCAGTTATCATGAGATTTGAATGCAAAAAGTGGATTGAATTGTCTATGGAGACTTGTGAGTAATCATTGATTGGTACTGCAGAAATTTTATACCCATTTAGAATAAACATCAATATTATAATTTTAAGAAACATTAGCAGAAGTAAGAGCATGAGTAAAAGAAATAATGGGGGCTTCCCTGGTGGCGCAGTGGTTGAGAGTCCGCCTGCCGATGCAGGGGACATGGGTTCGTGCCCCAGTCTGGGAAGATCCCACATGCCACGGAGAGGCTGGGCCCGTGAGCCATGGCCTCTGAGCCTGCACATCCGGAGCCTGTGCTCCGCAACAGGAGAGGCCACAACAGTGAGAGGCTCGTGTACCGCAAAAAAAAAAAAAAAAATAATGAGCATAGTAGAAGATGGGAAGTGAAAAATAGGCAAGTAGTTAATAAAGTATAGTTTGGGAATATTATACAGACGTTAGGAAATATTAGTTACTTTGTACATGTAAAACATGTAATGTAAAATTATCAAGAGAAATCATTTAATTGAAAACAGTAATGTTCATCACAGGGCATATATTTCTCTATTTGTGTTGATAAGAAGGGGATTATATCAACTTATACACATATGTATTCACAAGATACTTAACTCTGTAGAGTGGGAAGAACAGTCACTTTTCATTATACTTGTGTCTATTTGAAGCAAAAATAAAAGAACTTGCATTATTTTCAAAATGTTATAAAACGAAAAGGGATATATAGGCATCCATAAACTGTAATTCTCTATAGAAGTGCTCATGTATTAAAAGGATATTTATGACCTAAATTCATACTCTATACTGATAAAACCTGTTTATACAACATTATTTAGAGTATGATATGAACTTTGTAAGATGTTATACTCACATATAACAAACATGTTTTCCTTTCCTCTATTTTATTCTTAAAATATATTACTTGTAAAAATAGGGGAAAAATCACCAACCTTATTACCAAAAAGTGAGGCAGAATATATTGAATAGAAGATAATAAATGAAAAAATTTAATTAATGGTATAAAGTGTCTGAAAAAATGGGAGAGGATGGGACTCAGATGACACTTGTAGTTGTTGCTATAAATGGCAGTAACATCTCCTCTACTAAAACTGGAAGAAAGGTTATAAGGATGATTGATGATGCTGATAACTTTGGAGGTGGAAGACCTGGAAGCCATTATGTTCTCGATTAAGTAGGATTCAAGGTGTTCTGCTGAATGTAGTGGGGAAAGTGGCCAGGCAAGGGCTTTGAGAATGTATAGTAATGATTAGAAATAACTATTGTAGGGGCTGGGAGAGAAATGTGATTGGGGGAAAGGACTAATTGTTCTCTGAGAGCTTTATATGGTTTCAAGGACCATTACAGAGTTATAGTAATTGAGACAGTTTGAAAATGATGCAAGAATAGACAGATAAAACATTTCTACATGATAGAAAGCCCAGAAAGAGACTCTTAAATAAACACCATGCATGAAAGAGGTGCCACTGGACAATGGGTAAGGTTAGGCTTTTTGATAAATGATATTGGGACAAGTAGTGATCCACAGTTAGAAAAATGAAATCATATCAATTTCAGGGATATCAAAGATTTAATTTGAGAGGAAAGCTGTAATTTAGAATTTATTATGGAAGAATTTCTACCTGACTAAATTCTACGAGTCTCTATCCTATGTGTAACATAACAGGAGGAAGGGCAAATAATATTCACTGGTGGGGGGGGGTCACTCATGTGCGAGGCGTGCACTGTTAAATGTCTCTTGATATTCCCTCATTTTGTCCTTGCAAAAAATATTAGGTATGTTTTAAAGTCATTTACTATACACAAAGATAAAAAGTAAATAATATTAAATAAATTCTGTTAAATTACATAATTGTTTGGCAAGAGCTAAGAATAAGGTGGGTAGCTAATAATTTAGGATTCTTCTTGGCCTAACTGCAACAAGCTGACTCGAAGCCATTGTTGTCAATGTGATACTTACAAGAACAATGCAGCTAGAATCTTTCTGGAAGATCAAAAGTAGTAGACATTGAAATCCAATATGGTATTTTCCATATGTGTACTAGAAGTCTGAACTCTCCTTTTCTCACATATGATCTGGTAATTGTAGTCCTGATAGGATAGAAGAGATGTTTCCACTTTTCCCACATCTGTTAGTTTTGCCATTTTAAAGTTGGGAAGAGCCAGAGATGAGGGTCTAGAGTTACTTCAACCTCTCCTTCTCCAGTTCTTGTGGAAAGAATCAAACAGCTTCTTATCAAGAAATGTTCGCAAATTATTTTTTCCCACATTCTTTGGAAAAAAGAAAATTAATAATGTTGTTAGATACTGCCAACAAAAGTGATGCATCTTTTAATCTTTACAATATTTTTCAGATCAGTTTACTCAAGTTCAAGATATTCATTAGAAATTCAAAATTAAAAAATCATATCTAGACTATTAATATTTAATCTACTGAGATAGTTTGATAATGTATAAATGCTATCTAGAGATTAATCCATTAGAATGAATGCAGAAAGTACTGATAACTGTTAAAGCTGAATAAGGGACCTTTAGGGGATTAAGCATGCTTTTCTCTTTATCTGAAAAATTTCACTATAAAAATTTAATGAAAGGATATTGCCTCTGAATATAATATGTGAGTATTCATATTTACATCTGAATTTATGCATCTCTCTTTCTTTAAACTTGTGTCCACAGCCGTGTAAGTATGATGTATAATCTAAATGTATCTAGATGTATAATCTAAATGGTAATACAATCCACCCACATGAGGCCTGATAAGGCTATTCAGGATATCCCACACAAAAATGTTTAAAAAGGAAATCTAAGTGTGTAAATAACACCTGACTAAATGACTGGTTCTCTGGAACATCCATCATGGAAAGGTACATGTATATCTTGAATGTTACTGCTATTTTAAAATATCAAGTATGACAAGCTAAATAAGAAACTTTTAAAATATTGTGATTTTTTCATATTCTTGATGTTTACTAATTTAAACCACTTGTTTCTTCTTATCAAAAATAATTCAGATTTATAAGTATCAGTCTTTTTTTTTTTTTTCTTTTTCTTTTTTGCAGTACGTGGGCCTCTCACTGTTGTGGCCTCTCCCGTTGCGGAGCACAGCCTCCGGACGCGCAGGCTCAGCGGCCATGGCTCACGGGTCCAGCTGCTCCGCGGCATGTGGGATCTTCCCGGACTGGGACATGAACCCGTGTCCCCTGCATCGGCAGGCAGACTCTCAACCACTGCACCACTAGGGAAGCCCTATCAGTCTTACTTTATTTCATTTTTAGGCATTCCCTAGAAACTGTCACTAACATAATGCTTCTAAATATTTACATAATTAAAGGCCTCTCACAAGTGGCCTTGTTTAAATTCCTCTAAATTATGCTAGATTGCACACTTTAGTTATTAAAGTGTGATCTTTTGGAAAAAATAATTTTTATAATTGATAATTATGGCACTAAAAAACTTAAAATGGAAACGTATATACAAGTTTTAAAAAAATATATGCACCTTGAACTGATTAGTATATCAGAACTTTCCAACCTTTCAGTGGTATGATAAAATTTATGTGCACTCTTTGTGCCGGGAACTCTCTCTCCTGGCACTTCTTTTCATTTTTAAAGACATTTTCAATGAGTTTCTTTATTCTTTACAAGTTCTCTTTTAAAACTTGAGATCCCCAAGAAGGACATTACAGCTTAACCAGTTATTACAAAAAGAGGAGGTCTGTTTCTTTCTCTCCCCCTCCCTCCTAGCTCTCCTGAACAGAGGAGATAATCCTAATATCATGCCCCCTTAAACATGTAGTGGGCCAGTACATGTTAAAAGTTCACATATTTTTGTCTCTGTTGTCTCTTCATTTAAGAGGTTCCTTATCCTGTCTCCGTACATGTTAAAAGTTCACATATTTTTGTCTCTGTTGTCTCTTCATTTAAGAGGTTCCTTATCCTGTCTCCCTTTGGCTCCCCCTTATCCTCCCTATCTACCCACTAATGAGTTGCTCATCAATGTTTAAAGTTTCTATTCTAGCTGATGGCATGAATTAAATCTGGCAACGGGGAGTGTATGGTCTCACTTAGACTGTGAGCCCAAGTTGTTTGGCCCAACTCAACACTGAGCACTGGTGTATCTGTCATTGTAGCACTTGGTTTTCCTTTAGTTCTTATTCCTTGTGTGTAAAGATCTCTTAGAAAAATAATTGGCCAGGGTGTTTTTGTTTTTGGTAGAAAACAACTACTATGAAATGTTTCACATTTTTTTCCTCAGGTCCTCTTGTGGTGCCACTATTGGCAGAACCTACACATATGCTTGCTCTTCTGGAGAGCCTAAGAAATGCACTTTTTTCTTTATTCCACATTGTATTGTATGACAAGCTAGTTAGGATTAAAATCGGCAATGAATATGCCAATGTGCAGAAAGTTTTGTTGTAGGCAGGGCAAGATACAGACACCCCTGTGTTCCTTTACTACATATGATTAAAAATTCGACTAACAGCCATATCATATTATCTCACAACATACGGACAGAGCATAGCACTTGGAAGAAAATTGAATTCTTATTTATCTCACTGTGAAATGCATTCTTGGTCATGTAGTGAAGCATGATGGAAATAATCCTTAGAATCATGTTTTAGGTTTCAGTGTATTCAATTGCAGTGGGTATTTTAATAAATAGCTGAAGGAAAATTAGCTTTCTTGTATATAGACCTATATCATTTTCTCTGAAAAATATGGAAAGTAAAGTTTTAATGAACATTTAATTCCTAAAGCAAGAATTAAACAGGAAAATGAGAAAATAATGCTCCTAAAAATTCTAGCTCTAAGAATAGAGCTATGGGACTTCTCCGGTGACACAGTGGTTAAGAATCCGTCTGCCAGTGCAGGGGACACAGGTTCAAGCCCTGGTCTGGGAAGATCCCACATGCCGTGGAGCAACTAAGCCTGTGCACCACAACTGCTGAGCCAGCGCTCTAGAGCTCGTGAGCCACAACTACTGAGCCCGTGTGCCACAGCTACTGAAGCCTGCGCACCTAGAGCCCATGCTCCTCAACGAAAGAAGCCACCGCAATAAGAAGCCCACGTACTGCAATGAGTAGCCCCCACTCGCTGCAACTAGAGAAAGCCCGTGCAGAAACAAAGACCCAACGCAGCCAAATATAAAAAAATAAATAAATTTATAAAAAAAAAGAATAGAGCTATGATAACATCTTAAAGGAAAATGAATGTTTTGTGGTTAAAATTGCAAGATTTGCTATATAAATGGAAAATTAAGAATGACTCCAAGATAGAAGTCAAAGTTGGGAACAATTTCTTTTGTAGAAATATCCAAGTTTTGAGGCTAGTTGTTTTGATCTCACATCTCTCTTTTTAATCCAGTAACACCTGAAATACTTTTCTATACTATGTCCGCATGTAAACAGAGCTAGCAATGAGATGAATATACCTCTTGTCGTCATATTAACCTATACTTAATTGATTTTAAAGATTTGGTTATGAAAGAGGGGTATTTTCCCATTCATTTTAGGTCATGGAGGGGTACAGGAACTAGAACTAAAGGAGAAGAAAGATACATTGAATGAAAAATTTGAATAAACCCCATAAGGGGATATGAATTAAAAACTCAGTGAGTGGCAACCCCTAAAATGTGCAGGAAGGAAACCAATAAGAACAATTAAGGAAAGTCCCTTATATTGCAACAACTAATCTTGTGGATAAATTAAAATGTAAACATATTTGAAATAAACACAGAAGGAACATATTTAAAATAAACATATATTTTACCATAAAAGTCTTCATTAACATGCTGGCCATTATTTGGTTTCTTATGTCATGCAGGTGGCTGAAAATTGGTGAGATTTACAATCAGGCATAGGCAGTCATTTGTTCTAGCACTGGCATTGACCCAGCTTTAAAAGAGAAATACTACTTTTCTTTCCTCTTACTATTATACTTTTATTCTATAACTTCTATCAAAATTTTATTGGGCATGATGGGGATGAGGTCTGGGAAGGGTCAGTGGAAGATTATGACACGTATTTTATTTTTGGTTTCTTGAGCCAAATTCCATTAGAGCTGCTACAATTGCCACCTTAATCAGTGTCTTTCTGGGTCAACCAGAATTCTCAAAATGGATTGAAAAGTAAACAGTTTACTCTTCCCATAATTACTGCTCAGTCAGACTACAACCAGATCAATAAGCTGACTGACTTTGGACCGACTTACTTTCCTATATCTGAAAGGGATCTAAAAAGAGGAATGAGATTACTCCGATTGGATGTAGGGGTGAGATCAATCCTAGCATCGTGGAACAGCAATCAAAATGTCACTTGTAATAAAGAGAGAGACTCCATTACTGATGTTTGGCCTCTGAGAGTTTTCAAGTCCTCAAATTTCCCCTTGTTCTTTGCCCCACATCTGTGCAATCTGAAAGAAAGCCCATTTTTTTCTCTCTCCCCTTGGCATTCCTTGAAATTTCAAATCACATGAGACCCAGGTTACAGGAGGTCACCCCAAACCATGCTCTACCCTTAAACACAATTAAAAATGCAAAACCACTTGCCTCCTTATGACTCTACCACCCTGCTCACTCTGCACTCCTCATCTTGTTTCACTCCTGACTGAATCTGAGCCCTTCTCCCTGGGGAAGGCTTTTGCCATTTACTATGAGAGCAATAGCTTTATTT
This sequence comes from Globicephala melas, assembly GCF_963455315.2. Taxonomy (NCBI): domain Eukaryota; kingdom Metazoa; phylum Chordata; class Mammalia; order Artiodactyla; family Delphinidae; genus Globicephala; species Globicephala melas. The sequence continues at coordinate 120,790,803 of NC_083315.2, forward strand.
TACATCTCTTGGTGCCTGTGTATCATTCATACACATCTATAAATTCCTGGAATGAGAGGAGAGGGATTGCCCAGCAGTTAGCAGAGAATGCCCAATAAAACACTGCTGCACCAAACAACTGTAACAGATGGACAGATGGACGGATGGATGGATGAGTGGATGGTTGGATGAGATAGAAGAAGATAATACCTCTGAATACAAAGAAAAGAAGGAATATAGGTGTGTTAGTAGAAAGTAGACAGCAGAAACTAGAAACCTGACAATTATACAAGCCTAAATTATGAGTGTTCTTTTTTTTTTTTGCGGTACACGGGCCTCTCACTGTTGTGGCCTCTCCCGTTGTGGAGCACAGGCTCCGGATGCTCAGGCTCAGTGGCCATGGCTCACGGGCCCAGCTGCTCCGTGGCATGTGGGATCTTCCCGGACCAGGGCACGAACCCGTGTCCCCTGCATCAGCAAGTGGACTCTCAACCACTGCGCCACCAGGGAAGCCCTATGATACTGTTCTTAATTCATAGTTTTAAAGTCACCTTGGCTCACCCCTCTGAAAACCATACCACAAATATCCAACTCCTATGAGTAACAATATTGTTGCAAAGTTTATTTTATAGGATTTATGTTTAAAAGGCTGTTTATTAGTTCATGTTTTTGCACAGGCACCATTTGGGCAAAGTGAGATTTGCTGTCCTGGCAAAATGCCTATTTACAGGTGAAGAAATCCATTTTAAGTTACAATAATTTTATGTTAAGAGTCCTTACCAGGTCACTTAGAGGAGAGATTTAATGGAATACGTAACATATACACACATACATTACACACATATATACATATATCTAATCTAAGATGCTTATGAGTCTATAAATATATAAATATCTGATATTATAAGATGTGCATTTAGTTGCCTCTTCACAAAGCAACCACATTGAAAACAAATAGAAAGCAGAAAAACTATTCTGTCAAAACTGATGAATAAAAGTTAGATTTTAAAATGATTAGACCTTTTATTGTTTTTAATTTTCTTTGTGCATATTTTGCTTACTTTTTCACCTAGATATCTTCCAGAACTTTAAGCACTTACTTCTTAAAATATTGTTTAAAGCAACAGTAAATCTGCAAAATGCTTCTGGGAAACTTAAGACTTCACCCTTCTGTGCTTTGTACTGGGAAAGAGAAATGCTCAGCAGGATAATTTTTGAGAGCAATATAAAATCTTTGTTCTTTGCGATTTTCTTCCATTCCTTGTCCATAGATATAAGTAAACGTACAGCACACAAAACCTAATGGCCTTAACCACCTCCCTCACCCCCAGCCCCACCCCACACAAAACTATTAAGACTGAGAGGGTACTATGTACTCAGCATTTGAAAACTGTTAAAACCTAAGAAGAAAAAAACAGCAAAAACATGTTTCTCAACCTTAAAAGTGTTTGGATGTGACGGTACTGACTTTTTTGACATCAAAAAAACTGTAATGTCTGAATTCAGTTTGACAATTGATTTTTCCCAGGCATTCCACTTTTGCATTCAGCATAGAGTGCTGTGCAGCATAAATAAACCCCAGCATTCAGAAACAAGTCAACAGAGAAAGCTGGCCTTGTAATAAATTTTAAACAGAAACTATCAACCAATTAATTGCAGATGCATTTGTTCCCCAATTAGACATGGACTGAAGTATAAAAATATTTTGCCCATTAATTTTGACTGCATATTTGCCACAACTGCAGTCTGACTTTGGTTTCCTTTTTTCAAATTTAAACAGATATGGACTCAGATACAGGTACAGATAGATACAGATATCAATTTGTACATATAGACAGATACAGAGGTAATTGTGGAGGTAGAGGTAGAGATAGTAGAGATAGAGAGATTGATATAGATTCTTGCCCTCTTGTTAGAGGATATTTGATTATGGACTCACATCAATGATTGATGTTAATATAACTCATCAGATAATCCAGGAAAGAACAAATTTCTGGGACTGATTTTTGAATTCTATCTTTTCATTTTCTATAAACAATAAGACATACGTAAAGTTTAAACTGGAAAAGGTTACTATTGCTCTACGACTCTGAAGGTGTTAAAACTGTTCTTTTATTACTACTAGAGTTTTCTAATCAGCCCATGTCAAATAATACATGTCATATTGCACATTATTTACCTAGCTGTGGAAAATGTAAGTGCTAAGACCAATCAAATCAACCAATCATCAGGCAATTATTAAATAGTGAAAATAAACCAATTTACATGAAAAATTATCTTTTCAGATTTTACATTTATGTGATGTTGATGTCAGGAACATCTTAAATATTTAAAAATGGCTAACACAACGTGGAATTACTACATATATTTTTTTATAATCATTTTTTAAAATATCAATTTTATTGGAATTAAAACATAGATATAGAGATGTTCAAATATATTTTGCATTTCTTTCTTTGGACTATAATAAAATTCCTTTACAACTGTATTTTATATTTTTTCCCATATATGTAATTTTCTAACAGTAAGCAGAACATGTCCGTGTGCTCATTTGAGCATAGAACTACTCACACTTAATAGGTCACAACATATTTTATTGAATAACTGAGAGAGAAAACACTAAATTATCTTGAGAGAAATCTAGGAGGGATAGAATGAAAAGGGCATTTGGATGGAAAGAGAAAGAATCCAATAAGAGGAGGAGAGTCTGATAATGTGGTAAATCAATTATACTCCAACATATAATAAAATTTTAAAAAATTAAATCAAAATGAAACCAATCCCAATCAAATGAGATCCCTGGACAGAAAAAGGACATTCAGTAAAAATGAAGGCAATCTTAACAGAGCATTGACTTTAGTTAATAATAATGATGTACCAATATTGGTTTTTTAATTGTGACAAATGTACTGTGGTGAGGTAAGATGTTAACATTAAGGAAGATAAGTGATGATATGGGAGCTCTCTGTACTATCCTTGCAGCTTTTGTAGAAATCTAAAATTATCCCCAAATAACATATTTAAAAAAAATAATGTGGAATAGCATATACACAGTTAAATTATTTGCATGCTGAGACAGATTCTCCCTAGCTCCCTATCTTAGGTGAAGTGTGGATTACTTGTTCTCAATTATTCTGTGCCCTTCCATAAGGAGGATCATATTTTCCAACACTGTCGAACTCAGGTATGGACATATGACAGGGCTTACTTTCGACAATGCAATATGAGCAAAATACTGAATCATTTCTGACTAGAAGTTACACAAACCAAGATGTGCTTCACTCAGCTCTTTTTCTTCTGCCTTTTGGAATGTTCTTGGTAGGAGGTAGTCTGGCAGCTTGTGTCTGGGAAAAGAAGAGGGTGTGGAATAGAGCTGCAGCTAACCTGAGATGTGCATTCAGCATGAATTAGAAATAACTTTAGTTTTATAAACCACTGAAGTTGAAGGATCACTGTTCAGGACAGCAAAATATGTGATGTAGAACACAAAGACTTGGTGTATATTTTGTTATTTGTTTGTTTGCTTCTTATCAGTTGAAATTTACTAAACAGTCTCAGTATCGCTTTTTGGCAAAAGTGGTAGGCAAGAAATGAATAGCATTAGCAGGATGATGAGATGATCCACAAACTAGAGTAAACACATGGAAGTAAGAGCACAGAATCCAAGATAATCATGAGAGCACAAGCCCCACACCCCAGTATCTTAGATAATTATTCAGAAAGGAATTGGAAGTTTCATAACTTATGGAAATGGAATTGGAGTCATTCTTACTACTATTAACATTATACACTAAGATATAAAGATTATTGACTACTTAATTATTTTAGCTTGATTTGAATGAAACTATTTCTTTTCTTTTTTATTTTGGCTGCACTGCACGGCATGTGGGATCTTAGTTCCCCTACCAGGGATCAAACCCATGCCCCTGCAATGGAACCACAGCATCTTAACCACTGGACTGCCAGGGAAGTCCCTGAATGAAACTACTTTTGATATATCTCTTAAAAAATTCTCACAATTGCAATATTGTATCTATTTTTTTTCTTCTGGTGTGGTTATCTGATCATCTTAATATCCATGAGTAAATCAACCTTCCTTATAAATAAAATTAGTGGTTTAGAGTATTTGTGAGTTCCTTCTGGTAGAAGAGTTATGACATATTTTCTGGGCATCAAGCCATAAACCATGTGAGGTTTAAGATGTTCTTTCAGGATTCCGGGTAAGTTTATTAAAAAGATTTTTGGTATATTAATGTTATAATCATTAGAAAAGATGCAAAGTGTTTTTTAAAAAGCAAAATTTTAACCTCCTTAGAAAGAAGTTCTATAATTTTTTTGATTAATTCTTTACCTTGCAAAAAGGTTTTGTAAAAATGTAAGAATGATAAAAGTGGGATATAAATTCAGAGAAGTTTAAATAATCTACTAGCAGAAGAGCTTCCAGTTACCATTATTTATTTTTATTTGAATATTCATTGATCTCACATATAAAATGAAATTATATTTTAAATATTCTATTAAATTATAGCACATACATTCCCTATAGTGATCTTTAAAGCAACAACAAGGACATTAAAAAAACCAAGAATATTTATAGCCAAATATGATATTTAACTGGAATTAGATAAAGCTAGTGATAGGATTAATTCCTCTACATAACTTGTTTACAGCAAGTTGTAACTATCAAGCATATTCTATGCTACAACATGCTCTGGTTACAATTTCACCAAACAAATGTAGCATTAGAAGAGATCTCATAGATAAAGGGGAAAAGTTAAACCAAGAGTTGTCTTATGCCTTCTTTTCCAATTTGAATTGCTTTTATTTCTTTTTCTTCTCTGACTGCCACGGCTAGGACTTCCAAAACTATGTTGAAAAAAGTGGTGAGAGTGGGAAAAAAAATAAAAGGAATCAAAATTGGAAATAAAGAAGTAAAACTGTCACTGTTTGCAGATGACATGATACTATACATAGAAAATCCTAAAAATGCTACCAGAAAACTGCTAGAGCTCATCAATAAATTTGGTAAAGTTGCAGGATACAAAATTAATACACAGAAATCTCTTGCATTCCTATACACTAACAATGAAAGATCAGAGCAAGAAATTAAGGAAACAATCCCATTTACCACTGCCAACAAAAAGAAAAATACCTAGGAATAAACCTACTGAAGGAGGCAAAAGACCTGTACTTAGAAAACTATAAGATGCTGATGAAAGAAATCAAAGACAACATAAGCAGATGGAGAGATATACCATGTTCTTGGACTGGAAGCACCAATATGGTCAAAATGACTATGTTACCCAAAGCAATCCACAGATTCAATGCAACCCCTGTCAAATTACCAATGGCATTTTTCACAGAACAAGAACAAAAAAATTTACAGTTTGTATAGAAACAAAAAGAATGCCAAATAGCCAAAGCAATCTTGAAAAAGAAAAATGGAGTTGGAGGAAGCAGATTTCCTGACTTCAGACTATACTACAAAGCTACAGTCATCAAAACAGTATGGCACAGGAACCAAAACAGAAATATAGGTCAATGGAACAAGATAGAAAGGCCAGAGATAAATCCACACATCTATGGTCAATTAATCTATGACAAAGGAGACAAGAATATACAATGGACAGTCTCTTCAATAAATGGTGCTGGGAAAACTGGATGGCTATATGTAAAAGAACAAAATTAGAACATTCTCTAACACCATACACAAAAATAAACTCAAAATGAATTAAAGACCTAAATGTAAGGATGGATACTTTAAAACTGTTAGTGGTAAATATAGGCAGAACACTCTCTGACATAAATCACAGAACTATTTTTTTGATCTACCTCCTACAGTAATGAAAATAAAAACAAAACTAAACAAATGGGACCTAATTAAACTTAAAAGCTTTTACACAGCAAAGGAAACCATAAACAAAACAAAAAGACAACCCACAGAATGGGAGAAAATATTTGGAAACAATGCAACTGACAAGGGATTAATCTCCAAAATATACAAACAGCTAATGCAGCTCAATATCCAAAAAACAAACAACCCTATCAAAATGGGTGGAAGATCTAAATAGACATTTCTCCAAAGAAGACATACAGATGGTCAAAAAGTACATGAAAAGATGCTCAACATCACTAATTATTAGAGAAATGCAAATCAAAACTACAATGAGGTATCACCTCACACTGATCAGAGTGGCCATCATCAAAAAATCTACAAACAGTACAGGCTGGAGAGGGTGTGGAGTAAATGGAACTCTCTTGCACTGTTGGTGGGAATGTAAATTGATATAGCCACTATGAAGCACAGTATGGAGGTTCCTTAAAAAACTAAAAATAGAACTACCATATGAACCAGCAATCCCACTCCTGGCTTACATCCGGAGAAAACCATAATTCGAAAAGATACATGCACCCCAGTGTTCATTGCAGCACTATTTACAATAGCCAAGACATGGAAGCAACTTAAATGTCCATTGACAGAAGAATGGATAATGATGTGGTACATATATACAATGAAATTTTACTCAGCCATAAAAAAGAATGAAATAATGACGTTTGCAGCAACATGGATGGACCTAGAAATTATCATACTAAGTGAAGTAAGTCAGACAAAGACAAAGGTCATATCATCTCACTTACATGTGGAATCTAATAAAAAATGATACATATGAACTTATTTACAAAACAGAACCTGACTCACAGATCTAAGTCAAACTTATGGTTACCAATGGGGAAACGTGGAGGGAAGTGACAAATTAGGAGACTGGGATTAACATATACACACTACTATATATAAAATAAATAACTAAAAGGACCTACATTATAGTACAGGGAACTCTACTCAATATTCTGTAATATTCTATATGGGAAAAGAATCTAAAAAGAATGGAGGTATATATATAAAACTGATTTGCTTGCTGTATACCTGAAACTAACAACATTGTAAGTCAACTATACCCAATAAAAATTTTTTAAAAAAATTGTAGTCTTGTTGACCATCAGAGGTTTCCATTTTACAATGACCGAATGCATCTTGGTTTAGAATTGAATGCTATCTAGAAATATTAGAAAAAGAAAGCTTCATGGCGAAGTAGATGTAAATATTCTAGAAAACAGAAGTGTTATAAGTTTCAGATTTACATATAACTATATTCAGGCATAGATGAAGATAATATAAGCAGAGCCTTTAAGGAATGCAAGGGGAGTTAAGAGCTAGAGTTAAAATAATGGAAATCCTTGAGAAACAGATGAACTTCTTGATTGCCATAAAACTTAACTTGATCATCATAAAACGATCTCTTTGGGGGATCTGCGGAGAGCTAAATAAATATAGCTGTTGTTTAATGTGTCTGTTAAGTAGTAATTTTTCAACTATTTTTAACACATTTCTGTTTAATTATCCAACACTTCCTTATAGTTCCGATCTTGTCTGAACACTCCACCAAAGCCATTTCCATAGCTTCTCTAACTCTAAAACTGTACCTTTCCAAGTAGAATGGTATTTTCAGTAGCACATTGGTTTGAAGTTTTCGTATAAAATGTGGCTCCACCAGAATTTCACAGTGGCTGATTTTAAAATAGACCATATATTTGTTTGCTCTGTGTGCTATACAGAGCAATTAATTTTGATTCTAGAAAAGATTAACCTCCATTCACCTGAAAAACACATAAATTTAAATGGGTGAATATATCAACACGTAAATTAATCATATCAAAATACTTTTAGCAATACTGCCTCTTAAAATAATTATTATGTTGTTTTACAATTTAAGTAATTGCTGTAAGACTTTGGATGATTTTCTATTCCTTACTCAATCTGATATAAATGTTAAATATCAATGAAAAGTCACAGCGGAGACCTTAATACAGAAGATAGTTAAAATTTCAAGCGCTTTAAAATCTCTAGTATGATACAAAGTATACAATGTAGTTCTTAACTGAAGATTATTTTTATACTAACACCTCACATGTTTTCTATATAATGATAATATGTTTTTGAACAACAGAAAACCACCAAATCATGCTATAAATATTTGGTAAAATATTCCATCTGGGGCTTCCCTGGTGGCGCAGTTGTTGGGAGTCCGCCTGCCGATGCAGGGGACACGGGTTCGTGCCCCGGTCCGGGAAGATCCCACATGCCACGGAGCGGCTAGGCCCCTGAGCCATGGCCACTGAGCCTGCGCGTCCGGAGCCTGTGCTCTGCATTGGGAGAGGCCACAACAGTGAGAGGCCCGCATACCGCAAAAAAAAAAAAAAATTCCATCTGTCCATGTCAAATATATACTTTTTATGTTTCTAACCAGTTCTCTTTTGGAAAGTAAAATTCAATGTTTAGGTTGACGGTGAATTTATGAGTGTAACTCAGGTTTTGTTATTATTGGAATATGCCAAAATTTTACTCTGCACTAAGCACCAAGCTCACAAATTTTCATACCTTCTCACACATCTGATCTAAAATTGGATTTCCTATGAATTTTCTTACAGTCTCATCACTGATGAGAAAACATCGAACCAGAACATCTGCAAGTTTCCAAAAGTATAAATCTAAGTGTAACTCAAGTTATACAATGTTTCTTAACCTCATGAAGCATTTTGGAAATAAATTAAGAAAAAAATTCTCCTTTCTCAGCATCTTCCCTCTATATTCACTTTTATTTACATTCTGTTTTGTCTCTTTGTTTTCTTTCTCCTTCTCTTTTCCTATAAAGAAGAGTACTCTTTTCCTGAAGAGTAATGTGCTATTCTATTTGAAACTAAATCCAACTTGGCATTTCTATGTACAAACCTTTTCAGGTGTTTATGGGTGCACTGATCACATTATGTCCAGGTAGCTATCACCAAACATTATCAGCAGCAAAAGTATATGGAGCAGTGAATTCTAAGTACGGGACTCTGCCCATCTAAATGTACTGTACCTGATGTACAGAAGTCACCATCTGGGCAGCAAGGGCATGCCTCCTGATTCTTAGTTTTACAAACATTAACAGCCTCTTGAACTATTAGCTGACTAGGCAGCAGGAAAATTAGCCCCTGGGAATAGGGACAGGTGGTAACCATTTCCACCAAAGTATGTTGAAGGAAGAAGTGCCTACGTTAAAATAATTTCTGAATCTGAGCCAAGAACTGCCTGCTCCTCTTGCCAGCTAATCGTTCACTATTCAGCCTCTTCACCTGCTTCATTCTCTTGGGAGCTATACAAGCAGTACCCACCAGCTGCCCTGATGGAGAAGGCTCTGCTGTGACACTAGAGAAAAGCTGGGCTGAGAAAGCAGTGAGTACAAACAACCAGGTAAATCAGTGTAAAGGTAAACAAAGTCTTCTTTGCTCTTTATTTTTTATGCTTTTTTAGAAAGAAACCAATGTATGTAATGGATGTGAGCAAAAGTCCTTTAAAACAGAATCTATTTTTCAAGAGCTTTATTGTACACATTTAAAAATATAGTGAAGGCTAATTAGGGTAACAATTAATCTCCATATCCAGTAGACATTCATTAAATAAAGTTGGTAAATTCAAATACTAACACTGATCAATTTTCTTTAAAGATTGTTCCTGTCTCTGCTAGCTCCTGCTTCCTTTTCCTTGCTTTTTCCTTCTTCCTTGTTTTTCCTGATTACATAGAGATTAGGAGCTATCCTCTTTCTCAGCAACCATCTCTATCCTGTTTCCTTGCTACATGAAGTATGGTTCCTGGACCAGCAGCAACATCATCACATGGGAACTGATTAGAAAATACAAACTCTCACACCCAACACTAGACCTACTGAATCAAAATCTGCACTTTTATCAAGGCATCTATGTTTGCCCAATGCATGTTAATATTGGTTAATACGGTTTGGTGTTAGTGATTATCAGTACTGGGATCACATTAAAACTACCTGAGGAGTTTAAAAACTACTAATGCCTGGGACACACTACCCGACTGTGATTTAATTAATCTGGGAAAGTGCCTCAGAATCAGTGTTTTTCAAATGTCTCTGAGGTCGTTCTAAATCACATTTGAGAAACAAAGCTATACATGAATTCCTAAAATATATTCTGAAAAGCTTAAATTTAAACATACATTAGGGAATTGAGTTCATACAGAGTTGTGAAAATAATGTCTGGACCTAGAATAGAATTATAGGAAAGAGGAGCTGATTTTAATAGAGGAAAATACCTTTGGTAGATAACAGAAGAACTGTACAATAAAGGGGGGGTTTAACTGTAAATAATATAAATAATGATATATTATTTATATGACTATAAATAATGATATATGTTAAAAATCAATTGTGCTATAAGACTTGGATTTTGAAAGGACATATTGAATTGATAATATTTTCGATAACTTATTAATAACTACACATAATAAATGGATTTTTTTTTTTTTTTTTTTTGCGGTACGCGGGCCTCTCACTGTTGTGGCCTCTCCCGTTGTGGAGCACAGGCTCCGGACGCGCAGGCTCAGAGGCCATGGCTCACGGGCCTAGCCGCTCCGTGGCATGTGGGATCTTCCCGGACGGGGGCACGAACCCGTGTCCGTTGCATCGGCAGGCAGACTCTCAACCACTGCGCCACCAGGGAAGCCCCCTTTTTATACTTTTTTTGAACTCAAAATTTTGTCAATTGACATTTTAAGGTAAAAAAATAATTATAATTTCCAAATTGCATATAGACGAAGTTAGCCACAAAATGCATAGTTCATTTTTATAGCCCCCATTTGTAAATATCATTATATTTACAAATGCTGTGGTTTTAATATATATAGTGCTCAAAAACATGTATTTAAGCTATAGCTAATTGCTGTCAAGAAACAGATTTCTTGCCACATAATTTGCTACATTTATTATACTTTTTTCAATATATATTCAGCCTTGAACAGAACATTGTTCTCTTAAAAACCTTAGCTTTTGGCAGTTACTAATATAATAACGGGTGGAAAAATGAGAAGAGAATATTATTGAAGGTAATGCTTAGAAGAGTCAACTTTCAGCAAATCTCATAATGAAGCTTTGTTAAGGCATTGAATCTATCTTGAGATTAATTCACCTGAAAATTACTAAAAAAAATATCCTTACCAGGAAATGTAGCTGCTTAGATCACAATTCTATTCCATTACAAGAAAAACAACAAAATAATCATCAAACAAAATTATAGCTATGAAGCATTTGTACATACACTCAAAAAATAATTTTTGCAAAACTACTATGTGCCAAGTACTGTTCTAGGCACTTGATAAATAAAAATGCAACGAGGTATAAATTCTAAGGAGCCAACATTCTCCCAGGAAACTCAGAAAATTACAAAATAAGTTAATTTCAGAGAGTGGTAAGTGCTGTGAAGAAAATAAGACAGGTGATAATGCTAATGTGCAACCCATGGATTTCTACAGATTTCATTTGTGGTAAAACTTTCATCATTTGATGAAGATTTCAGTTGATTCCAATATTGGACTATTATAAAAATATACAGCTGCTAATATTTGTGTACATGTCTTTATGTGGACATGTTTTTATTTCTTTTGGCTAAAAACCTGGGAGTGGATTGCTGAGTCTTATAATGGGAGTAACTAATATAATTTTTGCCTTAAGGATTACACTCTTAAAAGATATATAAGCAAAGTCTGAATACAGACTTCAAATAAGTCTTAAATGACTTGGTATAAATATATATCAAAAATATTAATGATAGTAGATCATATTACATGTTGGTTTTAAAGGGAAGGTACAGTTCTTTCAGAAAAGGAATATAGACATGATTTGTCATTCCCACATGTTAGAGAACCAAAGCATCTTTTAACCTACAAGAGTCATCTCAAGGTGACTAATGGTAAATTACCTCTATAATTATAATTAATTACAACATATATAGCAAATATTATGTTAAATTCAGTCTTAGTTTTGCATCATTTTGTTTTAGTGATAGACAACATATAAAGAATTTAATATTTACTTAAATATTTTAAACCTTCAACTCTGACTTTTCCTTATTAAGGAAGTTGTTAAACTATACATTATTACTCTAATTCTTATTACATTATTAGTATTTTCGCATATCAGATACTAATCTTCTAAAGGGAAATATCAAACTTCCCAAGAATGAACAGAAGAGTAATATTGGAGAAAAGAGAAGCTCATAATAATAGGAATAGATACAGAATGGAACAGAGGTACCAGTATTTAAAACTTTCTACAGTATTTTGTGGAAAAGGTCTAGACTATTTATAGGCTATGTTGAAGATCTAAAAAATATTTTACAGGAAGAATTAATAAAAAGTCTGGAGACCTCTTCTTGATGGAAGGTTTGCTGTCGAGAGTAGACTGTGGAGCCTGCTTTACAACAAAAGAGAAAAAAGACTTTGGACCTTCAGGGCACTCTTTTTTCCTTTTTCTTTTTCTTTTTTTAAATTTAACCAGTATTGGAGCATTCTGAGAAGTTATCTCATTAGGTAGTCCAATATTTTCTTTTACCTTCAACTTGATTTATTGAGTTTCTTGCATTCTAAGGAGTGCTTAGTTTCCTTATGGGGGGCGGGGGAAAGGCTTTCACGTTGATTTGTTTCAGTTCTCCCCTTTTGTCTCTGTAGGACAAGTTCTTTAGCCAATTAGGCCTGCTTAGATTACTGAGAAATACAACATATGTGGTTCTGCAATAGCCCTTGAGAATCAAATCAATGCTACAGTTTGACATGCACGTGAAATCATAACTATTGTGCAGATTTAAAGTTTGCTTCACTTTCCTACCTCATTGACATTTGCCCAATTACAAGGAGTTCATTCTACGAGCAGCGGGGAGCCTTGAGAAAACTGTGTCTGAATTTTTTAACAGACTTTTATTGCAAGCTGTTTTATAACACAATATTAGTTCAGATCTCTCTCTTCTTTTTAAATTAGGAAACAATACAAATACCTTAAAATATAATTTATTATTGATGTGTATAGCTTAAAAGAAGTTTCATTAGTATTATGTGCAGAGAAAATACTTAAATCTTTGTTAATCTATTGCAAAGTATATATTAAAAATTTCTTTGATGATTTAATTTTGGTATAATATAAAACACACAAACACAGATTTCCAAAAACCAAACTGGGTAAACTTAATAAAAAACAGGGTTATAGAGATCACATTGAAAATAGAGATGATTTTAGAATTATTTTAAAGTAAAAATCAACAGAAATTAGTGACTAATGAATCATAAAGTTTAAAAGAAAATCAGGGGCTTCCCTGGTGATGCAGTGGTTAAGAATCCACCTGCCAATGCAGGGGACATGGGTTCGAGCCCTGGCCCAGGAAGATTCCCACATGCTGTGGAGCAACTAAGCCCGTGCGCCACAACTACTGAGCCTGTGCTCTAGAGCCCACGAGCCACAACTACTGAGCCCGCGAGTCACAACTACTGAAGTCTGTGTGCCCTAGAGCCTGTGCTCCACAACAAGACAAGCCACTGCAATGAGAAGCCCGCGCACCTCAACAAAGAGTAGCCCCTGCTTGCCACAACTAGAGAAAGCTCACGCGCAGCAACCAAGACCCAATGCAGCCAAAAATAAATAAATAAAATAAATAATTTTTTAAAAAAATTAGAAAAAAAAGAAAATGAATACTTAATATCCTGAAGTATAAATGACTGAGATATCAGTGAGACTTCTAATAAAAATTATGATTCTCAGAGGTAGGCCATATTTGTAGAATGAGATTGAGAAGTTCATATTATTGTGATAAATTAGCAATAAGTAAACTGTTCGTTAAGCGGTGACTTTCTGTGTTTGTGTGTGTGTGTGTTCCAATATAGAATTAGAAATTAAATGCTAGGTAAATGCTAGAAATAGGGCATGTTTTTGTATTCATGTTAACTATTCAATAAAAAAAGCATAGATCTATGACGTAATTTTTAAAATTATGTTTAGTTGCAAGGCCAATAGTTCCTACAGCAAGAATGCATGGTTAGGAAGTGAGCCACAATACTCTCCTTGTAAATAAAACTATTCTAGGTCACAGAATTCATATCTCAACATAGTTTTGTTATTCTTTACCCTGTTATTAGTAAACAGAGCCTCTTGTGAATGGATAAAAATGGTATTTCTCTCTGGCAGACAGTCCAAGAGATAAAGTAAAAAATAATAACAAAAAAAATCACCTATCAGGATATAAGAGTAGGAAATATTGCTAAGAAAATATTGATTCTTAGCCAGATAATGGTTTTATATGCCTTGAAGGTGGAATGTCCTTAGTGAATCTAAAGTTATTCTACAATGATGACTTGATAAGTAGAGAATATGCTATTATTTTAAAATAATGAAAATTATAAAGTGACCTACCAAGTGTAAAAATTACTCACTGAGTAACAGATGAGAGTTTAGTAAAGGCTGAAAAAGCATTAATCATGTAAGAGTATATGCACACATGGAAACTTGAATCAATATGATTGACTTTGGGAAAAAATACAAATCTCAGACACCTTCATGAAGTTTCAGGCAGAGATGAGGCCACTGAAGTGAACATTACTTTGAGTAAATGTTGATTTGAATATGTTACAAAAGATCTTTCTTCCAATAAACTAAAATATAAGGGAAATGGCATTAACTGACTATGTGTCACAAAATTATTTCCAACAGATCTAAGCATGCCCATAGGTGAAAAGGATTATTGGCTGGAATAAATGTTCAAATCAATGAAAATAGCCTTATGGAATATAATAGTTCCTTGAACATATATTAATACAAGGAGGGGAGGGAATGTCATAACTTAATTTGGCAAATGACATTTTCATAAGTTACAATCTACTAATTAAATGGAACATGCATGAAATAATATTGGCCTTGGATCTCTACATGGTAATTTTGTAGAGACTATTATATTTGTAAAAGACAACTACCAGTCATTGTGCCTTAAGAAAGAACGTATGATATGCATACATCATCCCTTACAGGTACATCTGATGAGCCAGAAAGTCAAGTGAAGGAAGACTATGCCACCTGGGTGAAATCACCTGTGTTCTATGACTGGTAAGTTTTATCATGACACTCACTCAAAACTACTGATTGTTCTATATTTTTATCTTATTTTCAGGTTTCTAGATACAACATTTAATAGTAATGTTAATATTAACTACAGTCAGTATTACTACAGTCATTCTACAATGCCCACTGTTGAGTACATTTAGAATCTTTCAACCTCTGAAAGTTTTATCTTAATTTTTATTTACAGTCTCATTAAGTGTAAGATGTGTTTTATTGTTTAATGGGGGGAAATATAAATATGTGATTTGGAGTATTTGTGGTTTTTGGAAATGTTCATGGAGTCAAACATATCCTGATAAAAAGACCTTTAACCAAATGAGTTCAGTGGGTTGAGGAGTGCAGAGAAAGAGTAAAAAATCTGTGGAATGCTCAGAATTGTGGGTTAGATTAACAGAATCATAAGAAGTAGTTGAGGAAAAGCAAGATAGATAGATGACAGATAACAAGCCAGCCAGCCTGCCAAGGTCAATACAACTGTCAGATAAATAGCATAAAAGTTAATAATGGATAGTGAGGTCATAAAAATATCTTATATAACATTTTTATGTGAAAGCAAAACCTTAAAATTTAGATTTTGATTTGAAATCATCTCTGTATCTAAGGGATCCATGCAGAACACTTATTATGATAATTTAAGTGTTTATTCTGAGAAGCTGTGAGCAAAATAAAAATCATTAACTTAAACTATAAAATATATGTGCATCTGAAAGTACAAAGAAAAAGTGTTGGTCTGAAAATGAAAACGTGGCACTACTGTCAGCAGTTAGTGTTAATTTTGATACCAGTTTTTCATTTGAGTTTACATAAATTTTTTTCAGTTGGCATATTTTGCCAAGTCGAACATTCTTGCTTGCAGCTTTATGTATCAAATATTACTAAGTGCAAGCTAGAGAAAAAATAAAAATTAAAAAAAAGGAACTATCCCCTGACTCAAGATGCCATGAACAAGGTTCTTGACATCACAGAGAGATGACTCAAAGGATTTCAACTCAATGCCCCACCTCTGTACACCAATTTACTCTGAAAGATCAGACACCTCCTATTTTTGCATAAAGCAAGCAATTTTAAGATAAGTGCTTTCTTAAGTGTCCTGGTAATTTTGAGCATAGTTTTCCTAGAATTTCTAACATATACAATTATAAAGTAATTATGACATAACTATATGAAGTCTACTTATGGTTGCGATTAAAAGATTTGTTCATTTTTGATACAAATAAAATAATGTAGGCCAAGCTGCTGTAATGAATTTATAAGCATAACGAAGTCAGAGAGAGATCAAGTAAAATATTATGGACACTTTTCTGTCAGTGCTCATTCTCATTGGTAACAATATGCAGGACCAAAATAAGAACCACTGTCTCTTGACTAACTATACAGCTATTCATGTAAATATCCTCAATAAGTCAATTTTATTTTTTCTAAATATCTATAAGGGAAAATATATGTATATTTCTATTATTGTGCTGCTATCCATCTAGATAGATAAGTAGATAAACAGATAGATGTATTCCCCCAAATTATTGTTTTTGTGACTCTAGCAAGTTATATCCCTTCCTTAGGAATTCTGAGGTCTCAACACTGGCTAACTGAAGTTATAATTATATTGTGCCTGTAGTCTTGCTGGGAAAATTTCTGAAGGGGGCTTTGGGATTGACAGCACTCAGAGCAAAGAGATTAAAACTCTGGAGGAATTAAGGGTCAGAAAAAAATAATGGGTGCTGAAAAAATTGCCCTTACAGATATGTTAGTAAAGGAAAATTTCAGTTGCACTTAGTACCAGTTATTCAAATTTCTTGTTCTGCAAAATAAAATGGGAAAAACTGAAGTTTTCTGGAAATAGCCCAGATAATGAAAAACCATAGACTAGGGGAAATGAGGGAGAAGGGTCCTGTAGTCTTAGTGGATAAAGAAAACTCATAATTATGGTGACAAATTGGCAGGTGTGGCTGTTAAAGAGGAAATCTAAGCAGTGAAAATTACTATAAGGAAAATAGCCATCCCCTATTACTGTAGGGAATAATCTGTTTGTTGTAGGACCAGGCTCTTTCACTTGTACAATGTAGCCTACACCGGTTTATGCCATAATCTCTAATTATTTCCTATGAATTGTCAATGGCTGATGCTAAACAGTACTACCTTTTGTGAGATTATCTTGGTTAAATTGAAAAAACAAAAAAAGAAGCCGTATTTCATGCTTGTAGTAACATGTGTTGAAAAAAAGGTTGAAGAAGTCAGAGGTTAGGTGAAATCAAGAATTTAGCAGAAATGGAGCAAAAGCTCATGAGAAAAATGTAACCTCTCCAAGAACTTGAAATCACTGGAATTTTCACAGGGTTCCCCTTGGCATATGGGATAGAAGTTCTTGACATTATTGCACTCATGGGGGTTGTATGTTTTGATAATGAGGGAAAGAGAGGTCTCAGAAGTCTGGAAGTTTGGGGGATTTTGCCAGGAGGTTAAACTTTAAGTTAAAACAGAGGTTGATACTTCGAAGGAGGAGTACAAGGAATACCATGGAATACAATTGAAGCCACTGTTTTTCAGGGAAATGGGAATATCACTCATCATGTGTTTTCTCTTTCTCTCTTTTTACTTCCCTCTGTTCTCTCACGTTCCGGATTCTCTCTGCCTTTAAAACTACATTCTCAGTTTCTGACTCTCTTTGTCACTCATCCTTCTATGATTCTTTAGGTTCTCTCCCTCTCTTCCTTCTTTCTTTCTCTCTCTCTCCCTTCCTCTCATCTTCCCTCCCTTCCACCCTTATTCACTTTGTGTGTTTGTGGGGGGTGTTTGTGTGTTTCCTCTGTCCACAATCTCTATTATCAGCATCTCTGCAGATTTGCTCTTCTGTAACATGTGGACCAGGTTTTTAGTTTCCACTACTGTCTAACCTCAGCTTGAGGATAGTTTTGAATTGTCATGGCTCCATTTATCACCCCAATGAATTGCGACTGGGCTTCCCTTGCAGCTGACACATTTTTTAAATGTCCCAATTTGAAGTTCTCACAAAAGAGCATTTGACTAAATCAACTTGAGTTTGGTGTACATCACTGGTTATATCATATGTAGGAGAGGAGGCAAGGTCAGCTGTTCAAATTGTTACCCAGGTCCACCCCTTAGGAGCAACCATAGGTGGAGAAGCATCATTTATAAAAATGTATGCTTGAAGAGGCAGTAGCTATTATCTTTACTATAGCCCGTGATAATTTTGAATTAAAAATTTTTGTGTGAGATTCCAGAATTGTTGGATTTCAACACTTCTTTTTTCTGGAGATTCTGAGTTGGCATGATATTTTGAAGTAACTTATGAGTTTGGAGACCCCAAAATGAAAATGAAGTAGTGCTAATTACCCATTTGGTTATCAACCAAGTTTATGATTGTTCCTGAGGGTAACTTAACAAGGAAAAAACACAGACTACAAAATATTACATACGTTTAAGAACTCATATTATTTCCTACTCTACTATGACTCTTCTGATAAGTAGGAAACCTAAAATCATCAGGGAATGAAACAAAGTCAGAAGGTAGACATGTCTGGATCTTTATGCTTTGGTAATCTTATATGTGGGACAGTAAGAATTGCTCATAAGGAAAAGTCTTAGAATCCTTGCTTCATTGATCACAAGAAGACCATTCAGGATATTTCCCATTCATTATATTCTTAGACCATTGTACAAATACAATGTAATAGTAGCCATATTGCCAAATTACATATACACATGAAATCATGAAATTAGCTTTTCATGTAATTCTTTGTGAAAACCACACTGTTTTGCTTTGAAGGTAGCTAAGATTATTGTATAAGGTTAGGATGACTAAAGGATCATTATTGGGATCAGATGAGTCTGAGAATAAAATTTCAAAAGACTTTTAAGTATGTGGAGGAAATCATTAATTAACTAGCTAGCAGTGCAGTTCTATTCTCAGACACTACAAGAATAACTGATGACCCTGCCATCATCTTCAACAATCAGCCACCTACCCACTTGACCTTCTACACCTTTGCTCACATGCCAGGCTGAAATGATAAGAAGAACATCTGGGCATCTTGCCTACCCAAAGTCTCTAGGGCTCTTGTTTCTGCTCTGAGCTTAATCTTTATTTAACCTTTGTTAAAGATTGTCTCTCTGTCAGCACTTCTCCACCTACAGTGCACTTTTTTCCCTGGTTCCCAATTTAAACACTTGGGGATCAGGAAGCATGACTTTGCCAACCTATGTGATTTTTTTTGTTTGCTTTCTTCCTAAAATTCCAGTAAAGCTTAATCTACTGACCTTAAATATGAGATTGTTGAGTCAGATTCTCCTTGTGCATTAGATACTCCCTTGGCATAAATTTGGCACCATAGGAAGCTGCATTAACTTTTAACACATCAATATGTCCCTTATCAAATCACACATCAAAAATTGTGAATGTTTCAACTTTCAGAAAACTGCTGATGGCTCATTTCGAGATGCTAATGAACAGAAAACTCCGACTCGCTGTTTTAGTTGAATCATCAGTTTACTTAATAACATATATTTTTAAAAGCATGAGAGAAAAATCTTAAGTAAACAACCTAACCTTACATCTAAAGCAACCAGAGAAATAAGAACAAACAAAACCCAGAGAAGAAAAGAAATCATAAAGATCAGAGCAGAAGTAAATGAAATAGGGACAAAGAAAACAGTAGAAAAGATCAATGAAACTAAAAGCTGGTTCTTTGAAAAGATAAACAAAATTGATAAACCTTTAGCCAGACTCATCAAAAAAAAAAGGTAAAGGGCTCAAATCAATAAAATTAGAAATGAAAAAGGAGAAGTTACCACTGACACCACAGAAATACAAAGGATCATAATAGACTACTACGAACAATGATATACCAATAAAATGGACAACCTAGAAGAAATGAACAAATTCCTAGAAATGTACAACCTTCCAAGACTGAACCAGGAAGAAACAGAAAATATGAACAGACCAATCACAAGTAATGAAACTGAAACTGTGCTTAAAAATCTTCCAACAAACAAAAATCCAGGACCAGATGGCTTCACAGGTGAATTCTATCAAATATTTAGAGAAGAGTTAACACCTATACTTCTGAAACTCTTCCAAAAAATTGCAGAGGGAGGAACACTCCCAAACTCATTCTATGAGGCCACCATCACCCTGATATCAAAACTAGACAAAGATAGCACAAAAAAAGAAATATACAGGGCCAATATCACTGATGAATATAAACACAAAAATCCTCAATGAAATACTAGCAAACCAAATCCAACAGTATATTAAAAGAATGATACATCATGATCAAGTGGAATTTATCCCAGGGATGCAAGGATTTTTCAATATCTGCAAATCAATCAGTGCAGTACACCACATTAGCCAATTGAAGAATAAAATCCATATGATCATCTCATAGATGCAGAGAAAGCTTTTGAAAAAATTCAACACCCATTTATGATAAAAACTCTCCATAGAGTGGGCACAGAAGGAACTTACCTCAACATAATAAAGGCCATATATGACAAAACTACAGCTAATATCATACTCAACGGTGGAAAGCTGAAAGCATTTCCTCTAGAATCAGGAACAAAAGAAGGATGTCCACTCTCACCACTTTTATTCAACATAGTTTTGGAAGTTCTAGCCGTGGCAATCAGAGAAGAAAAAGAAATAAAAGGCACCCAAATTAGTAAAGAAGAAGTAAAACTGTCGCTGTTTGCAGTGATGTGATACTATACATAGAAAATCCTAAAGATGCTACCAGAAACCTAGTAGAGCTCATTAATGAATTCAGTAAAGTTGCAGAATGCAAAGTTAATACACAGAAATCTCTTGCATTTCTATACACTAAAAAAGAAAGATCAGAAAGAGAAATTATAAGGAAATTAACCCATTAATTAATAAGGAAACAATCTCCTTTACTATCACATCAAGAAGAATAAAATACTTAGGAATAAATCTACCTAAGGAGGCAAAGGACCTTTACTCTGAAAACTATAAGATCCTGATGAAAGAAATCGAAGATGACACAAACAGATGGAAAGATATATCATGTACTAGGATTGGAAGAATCAATATTGTAAAAATGACTATACTACCCAAGCAAATATACAGATTCAATGCAATCTCTATCAAATTACCAATGGCATTTTTCAAGGAACTAGAATAAAAAAAATTTTAATTTGTATGGAAACACAAAAGACCCTGAATAGTCAAACCAATCCTGAGAAAGAAAAATGAAGCTGGAAGAATCAGGTTCCCTGACTTCAAACTATACTACAAAGCTACAGTAATCAAAACAGTATAGTACTGGAACAAAAACAGAAGTATAGATCAACGGAACAGGATAGAAAGCCCAGAAATAAACCCAGGCACCTATGGTCAGTTAATCTACAACAAAGGAGTTAAGAATATACAATGGAGAAAAGATAGTCTCTTCAATAAATGGTGCTGGGAAAACTGGACAGCTACACGTAAAAGAATGAAATTAGAGCACTAACACCATACACAAAAATAAGCTCAAAATGGATTAAAGACCTAACTGTAAGACTGGATACTATAAAACTCTTAGAGGAAAACATAGGCAGAACACTCTCTAAGACATAAATCACAGCAGTATCTTTTTTTTTTTGCGGTACACGGGCCTCTCACTGTTGTGGCCTCTCCCGTTGCGGAGCACAGGCTCCAGACGTGCAGGCTCAGTGGCCATGGTTCATGGGCCTAGCCGCTCCGCGGCATGTGGGATCTTCCCAGACCGGGGCACAAACCCGTGTCCCCTGCATCGGCAGGCGGACTCTCAACCACTGCGCCACCAGGGAAGCCCACAGCAGTATCTTTTTTGATCCACCTCCTAGAGTAACGAAAATAAAAACAAAAATAAACAAATGGGCCCTAATTAAACTTAAAAGCTTTTGCAGAGCAAAGGAAACCATAAACAAAACAAATAAACCATCTACAGAATGAGAGAAAATACTTGCAAACAATGTGACCAACAAGGGATTTATCTCCAAAACTTACAAACAGGCCATGCAGCTCAATATCCAAAAAACAAACAACCCAATCAAAAAGTGGGCATAAAACTTAAATAGACATTTCTCCAAAGAAGACATACAGATGGCCAGAAAGCAGATGAAAAGATGCTCTACCTCACTAATTATTAGAGAAATACAAATCAAAACTACAACGAGGTATTACCTCACACCAGTCAGAATGGACATCATCAAAAAATCTACAAACAATAAATGCTGGAGAGGGTGTGGAGAAAAGGACTCTCTCCTACACTGTTCATGGGAATGTAAATTGATACAACCACTATGGAGAACAGTATGGAGGTTCCTTAAAAAACTAAAAATAAAACTACCACATAAAATTACTACCAGCAATCCCATTCCTGGTATATATCCAAAGAAAACCATAATTCAAAAAGATACATGCACTGTAATGTTCATTGCAGCACTATTTACAATAGCCAAGACATGAAAGCAACCTAAATGTCCACCAACAGAGGAATGGATAAAGAAAATTCGGTACATATATACAAGGGGATTTTACTCAGCCATAAAAAAGAACAAAATAATGCCATTTGCAGCAACATGGATGGCCTAGAGATTATCATACTAAGTGAAGTCAGTCAGTCAGAGAAGGACAAATATCATATGATATCACTTATATGTGGAATCTAAAAAGATGATACAAATGAACTTATTTACAAAACAGAAACAGACTTCAAAAACAAACTTATGGTTACCAACGGGGAAATGTGGGAGGCAGGGATAAATTAGGAGGTTTGTATTAACATATACACACTACTATTGAATATATATAAAATAGATAATCAACAAAGACCTATTGTATAGCACAGGAAAGACTACTCAATATTCTATAATAACCTATATGGGAAAAGAATCCAAAAAAGAATGGGTATATGTATAACTAACCAGTTTGCTGTACACCTGAAACTAACACAACATTGTAAAGCAACTATACCCCAATATAAAATAAACATTAAATTAAAAATAAAAGAATGAATTAGAGAAACAAAGCCTTTTTGGTGCACGTATCATAAAGTTTAGGTATCAGATACATTTCCACAAACCAGAATGATGCAAAAGCTAAGGAAAGTACCGACTGGAGAAAAATAGGAGGCAACTTGGCAAATCACTTTTGCAGATACTGGAGTTTGTTAGGTATTCTTCAGTGAGAGGCGAACGCATGCTGGGTTTTGCAGCTCATGTGGAGAAATGAAATGTCTATTAGTAAGTATTTAAGGAAACTAAAAATGATTAAAAATTTTTTCCAAGAAGTGAAAAAAAATCTGTAACAAAGCTGTAAATGACTGTATATAGTTATGTTTTTTCTTATTATGTTAACAGCCAGAACATCAGCTGGAATAAATAAATAGCACTATGGTATGTTTACCTTGGGCAGAGCTTGTACATGTTCCGCAATGGTAAGATCCTCTGAGAAAATAATTGTTTCACGCCAGATAACTCACAAGTGTCAGTCTGCTTAGCACCCAGACATAAGTGCCATAACCTCTACTGATTAATATCAGTTCACATTATCATCAGTTAAACAACAGTTATTTTCAAATTCATGCATGTTAACAAAGTGAAATGAAAAATGTCTCTAATCTGAATTTCAATAACAATAATATAAACACATCAGCCTTTATATAAAAGGGTTATGATAAGAAGGAAAAACACATGCAGAGGATATGGTATCACCATGGAAGTGTTAACTGGGATAAAAATGATGAAAGGTATCAATCCAATACATTCCTATCAGGTTGTAAAGTTACCTCCAAATACCTCTTTGAAACACTTCGTTTTCTTTCCATCCAGATGATTCTCCTTCTCATTCTCCCAGAAGAGAACCACTTGCTCTACTTATAGTTCAGTATTTATTTTAGTCCTTCAAAGATCTACTTATCCTAACCCCCTTCCCTGAAGTTTGGGTATTTTTTTTTATCAAAGTGACGTCTCCCGGATTCAGCTACTAATCTTGCAACACCACCTATTCTATCCTCTTCATGGGTAAACGACCACATCAATCCAGTCCCTCAAAAATGGTTAGTAATTCAAACAAGTACAATATTTAACAGGAAATTAGGAAAGGGATAGAAAATTCTGAGAGTTTGTAGAGCTGTGGCCTATTTGATTGCTGCTGAAATGGATTTTCTGTGATCAGTGGCCTGATTTTGGTCCAGAGGGTTCTAACACTATGTGTTCCAATCTGTATTTTGGGCTTTGTGCTTTTAATAACTGGAGTAGGGGTGGGAACTTATTTGGGTCTTTCTCAAGTGTTACATGCATAAGGAAAAATAGTGAATTAACTTTGGTGCACCAAGAACTGAAGACAAGATGCCCAGCCCTACCCCGCATCTTAGAAAACTTGGCACTGCATAACCTCCTTAGAACATAGATGTCACCTAAAGAAAATCAGGAGTGAGATTTAAAATTTTGTTGAATTAAGTTTTCAAATGTATTTAATTTTGTCAAATGAGGGACTTTGAAAGGCTTACGAACTGAAGTTTCATCACTGGCATACTTACACTTTCAAACTGAGATTTATATTCCCTCTAAATTGATAACAATTAGCAGACATCACTTTGTAATCACTATATTTTTCTTGCTTTTGAAAATTATACTGGATCATTGATGTTAATCATCACAATAAAAATCCATTTTCAGATATAAGACAACTTTTCATTTATTATTTTTTATTTAAAAAGTATTATTTTTTCTGGATATCTACCACAGAGATTTCAAACCTAATGGATGGATACTTATGGCTTCAAAGATCTGTTTCAAGGTAAATTTCTGGGTACATACTCATTATAACCCTACAGTCTTCATTCCACTTAGAGGCTAACTAACCAATTTCTAGCTTAGTTTTGGCTCCTACTTTTTCTTTGATGGTGAATACATTTCCTCCACTTCCAAAAACGTGGAATTCTTTTTACCTTCAAGACATATGGGTAGCTTGATGCTAGTTAGAATTTTTTTAAATATGCATTTATACAAACACATTTATTTCTATTTCTATATCACTCTCTCTCTCTCCACAAGTTAAACTGATACTTCAAATTACAATCCAGCTCTGCAGAATTTATTCTAACCTTCTCTGTTTGTAACTCCCTTCTCTGAAAGTGAGAGCCTTGGCTCTCATTACCTCAATATATCTACTTACTTTTGGGAAATTTATAATCCTTGAAGATTTATAAAATAATTTTGGAATTTCTAACACATACTTCTATGGAACACAAACTACAAACTAGAGTTCAACATTTGTGTACAGTATTTTCTACTGTCTTTAACCTTAGAGTATATAACCCAAATACTGCTTTTCCCATGTTACTTTTTCCCAGACTGGTAGTGCTTTTCTTCCCCACCCCGGTCACTGTGACTATGTGATTCATTTGTTATTGTTTATATTGCATGTGGGTCCTATTATGGGTTGAATTGTGTCCTCTCCAAATGGTATCACCCTTCATACGTTAAAGTCCTGATTCCCATTGCCTCAATTATTTGGAAGCAGGGTCTTTAAAGAAGTGATTAGTTAAAATGACACTGTTAGAGTGGGCCCTAATTAACCTGACTAGTGTCCTTACAAGAAGCAGAGATTTTGGGCTTCCCTGGTGGCACAGTGGTTGAGAGTCCGCCTGCCGATGCAGGGGACACGAGTTCGTGCCCTGGTCCGGGAGGATCCCACATGCCGCAGAGCGGCCGGACCGGTGAGCCATGGCCACTGAGTCAGCGCGTCCGGAGCTTGTGCTCCGCAACGGGAGAGGTCACAACAGTGAGAGGCCCGCGTACCGCAAAAAAAAAAAAAAAAAAAAAAAAGAAGCAGAGATTTGGACACACAGAGAGACACCAGGGATGTGCACACACATAGAAAAGACCATGTGAGGATGAGACAGGCTGCGACCTGAGACCCTTTGCTGCAATGCTTGCCCCTGGACACACGTTTCCTCAAGCAACAAAATACAAAGAAACTGTATGGGACTAAAAATAACTGTGCATGTGCAGTTGGGGAAAATTCTGGACAAAAGATACAAGAAGACCAAAAAACCCCAACTGCCACTTCTGGAGAGCCGGGATCATTTCTACCTACTCCCTGTAGATTAACAATATTATTAGTATTAGTTTTTGGTTTATCCTTCCCTCATTTCCTTCTCTCTCTCTCTCTCCTTCTCTCTCTGGCTTTCCTTCCTTCCCTTTTTCTTTCTTCCCTTTTCTTTCCCTTTTCCTTCCTCCCTGCCTCCCTTTTTTCCTTTCCTCCCCCCTCCCACCATTCCTCTCTCTCCCTTCCTTTCCAAAAATGCTCAAAAGACACAAATACTATATATTTCCTTACTTCTTCCTCTTTTTTACACAAAAGTTGCATATCATATATAATTTTTGCACATTACTATTGCCAAATTCCTTTCCAAAAGTACAATTTTTTATTCCTACCAGCAATGAATAAGAGTGACTGTTCCTCCAAATCAAACATTTCTTACCTATCAAAGCAGCAAAAATCAGAGCTGGAATGAAGTGAAGTATCTACAAGCAACTCCATTCCTATCAAGGAAACTGCTTTATTATTGCCATGGCCACATTGCTTACTGACTAGGCATTAAGTCAACTTAAGACCCTCCCACTGTGCCTTCACTTAGTTGAAGAAGAATGGATGTCTAACTAAATATATCTAGAAGATGCTGTGTGAGCCATCACTGTTTTAGACAAGCAGCTATAATTGAGGAAACCAATCAGATTCTCTTTCAGGGACTTTTTACTCTTAAAGACATGAAAAGAAAAAAATAGTTGGGAGCTATAGATATAGAGACAGAAGCTAAAATATTATTCAGGAATATCATTTTACTGTTTCTGAAAGACCAATTACTTAAGGTCCAGTTGATCCCCTAGAATTGCTGATGGACTTTTAGAATTACTTCTGTGACCCAAACAAGCTTCTCCTTGGAAGAGACATGGCCGGGTGTTTATTTCTATCTATCTTACTTCTCTAAGTAATCTTGGAGAGAGGGCACTGTAAGTTAGATGACTGAACGTGTCTCTGTTTCTTAAAACTTAAAATAGCTGAATACCACTATTCCATCTAAGAAAATAATTCCTCATTTGCTTCATTCTGAGGGAAAAAATGTTTATATTGGCAGAGTCAAGTGTAATTTTGTCATTGTAAATTTTTTGAGAGAAGATAAGAAAATGTAAATTTTATGAGACAAAATAATAAAATGTAGTCTATAATCTGTCAAATATTCAAACAATGTGCTCAGGGAATAAAAACATTCAAAAAATTTCCTCTATGTTTCTTATCAATTAGAAGAAGTGTCTGATTTTTTTTTTCAGTTTTAATATGAACGAGTCATAAATTCTCTAAAGCATCTACCAAGAGGAAGCATTTTGAACAGGATCTGAGGAGTGAGTTTAAGGTTGAATCTGAATTTATCAAAACTAAGTTAACATCTACCTATTTTAGTCTGATCCCTATTTTAATAATCATAGGTGATGATTTTAAAAGATAATGTCTGATGTTCCTGACATAAAGCAAGGGCTCAAACCCAGCTATTATTACTATTTTTAAAATGACAATATTTACTTCATATGATTTCTATACACAATAATAGAAATAATGTAGTTAAAACTCTAAAAGCAATGCCAAGCACATATTAAATAATTGGTAAATATTTAAACTGTATTTTATTTATGTAATCTATTTTATAGATTACAAATGCTCTAGGTGCTAAGTATTTATGTGTGCGCCATATCAATAGAGAGATTTTAAAAATTAAAAACTTCCCCTAAGAGTGAAAATTTTAGAAGTTTAGCGATTGATCCATTTTGTAGATAATCTGTATTGACTTAGAGAAACTTAGTAAATAGATAATTGATCTGATTTTTATGTAAAATAATTGTATTTCTCTATATAAATTTGCCATCTATACTACTGAGAACTCAAGAGAATCCAAAGTTTATTTTGGAATATAAGAATTAGCATCTTGGGACTCCCCTGGTGGCGCAGTGGTTAAGAATCTGTCTGCCAATGCAGGGGACACGGGTTCAAGCCCTGCTCTGGGAAGATCCTGCATGCTGCGGAGCAACTAAGCCCACGTGCCACAACTACTGAGCCTGCGCTCTAGAGCCCACAAGCCACAACTATTGAGCCCTCATGCCACAACTACTGAAGCCTGCACGCCTAGAGCCCGTGCTCCTCAATGAGAGAAGCCACTGCAATGAGAAGCCCTCTCACCGCAACTAGAGAAAGCCCACGTGCAGCAACAAAGATCCAACGCAGCCAAAAATAAATAAATTAATTAATTTTAAAAATTAGCATCTCAATTCTCTCACGTTTTAATAATCTTCAAATATACAGGGAAAGTAACTTCATCTTTAGAGTAGATTATATCCCTTTACATACTATATATATATATACATATATATACACACACACACGTATACACACATATATGCACAGTAACATCTCTTTTTAAGTTTTTGAGCACAATTAAATTTTAGACATAAATATACATTCACTTGGGGTCAGAGATATGAGTGAAAATTTTTATAATGACTTTATAAACTTAAAAAAATAATGCTATACCTTCCAGTATGATTTAGGCTTGACTGCTACCTAAAGGAGATGAGCAGCTAAGAGATACCTATCTTCAAATAAAAATTGAAATTAAGAAATATAGATGTACTCTGTTGCACTGTGGTGGGGAAATGCTGTTTCCTTTCCAATGGTCTGGAGCAAGAGCTGTGTACCTCCAAATTTCACATTTAGCTGCATTATCATGGTTGGCTTCAACCCAGCAGCAAAATAATCTGACAGGGTCATTTAAAAAAGGGCTAGAAGTGGATGGTATGACAGCAATTTGCTAAATTCAAATAATAACATGATTATTGGTATGGAAAAAGTGCTAATAAGGTGTCCTGCTATCTGACTCTGTGCCTTATTTTCAGTGATCTGTGGTTGGATTCATCATAAGCCTTATATGATGATGAACATTGTGGTACATTTATGAATAAAATGACTAAAAAGTCAAAACCAGATCCATTAAGCAAAGTGACTTTAGATGCTAAAGTGCTAAATCAAATTAAAGGATCTTATTTGGATTCAAAAACTACCATTAAATGGACCGAAGCTGTTGTATGAAAGAATGAGGCAAAGCACAACAATATAATAGGCACTAATCCTTGCTTTTATAAAAATCAAGGACATATTGTATCTGTGTACATTTTGCTATGATGCTAACATAGAATACAAATTAAGCCTGACTTTAAAAATTAAGCCCAATGATAAGTATAAGAGAATAAGAAAAACATTTCAATAATAGGAGTTTTTAAAATGACAATCACGTTTATTGTTCTAGTTGGATAAATACAGTAACAATGAAAATGTCCAAAGAAAGCCTTTTCAGGTTTTTAATTGAATTTAAAACAAAAATGCCCATATCATAGCTTTATACCTGATATTTTATATCTGTTGAACTTTGCAAGAAGTAGTAATTTATCTTTCAGCTTTCACTTTATTTTTAAATGATGTTAATTTAATAGACACTTTTAAGAATTAAATATGATTTAAATGGTTATTATAAAAGGGAACTTTCTTTTCTATAAATGTGAGGAAAAAAGAAAACAGATTTTAACAAATACCAAAAAAATGAAATGAAAGATTTTTCTTAAAGTTTTTAAGTGTATAATAAAATACTTTATTATTGGACTGAAATTAGTATGTTTCAATCATAGAGAATGACAGAGAGAGAGAACTAAGAAGTTTTTTTAAGAGTGACCTAGACCTACTTGTCTTTAAAGGAAAGTGAGTTGTCATGAGCAATGTAAATTCAATACCCAAGATCTTGTTTCTTAGTCAGTATTTTTTATTTTTCTACTTTTCTATCTTTGTTTACTGCTTCATAAACTGAATTTTTAATTTTATCATTTTTACAAATGTAGAATGGATACCTTAATATATGCATCAGATGTAACAAAATACCTATTTTATAGAACTACATATACATAATTTTTTATACAGCAATATTGGAATGGTTAATTTTAGGTCAACCTGGCTGGCCAACCGGTGTCCAGATTAAACATTATTTCTGGATGTGTCTGTAAAGGTGTTTCCGAATGAGATTAGCTTTTGAACTGGTGGACTCCCATAAAGTAGATTGTCCTCCACAATGTGAGTGGATATCATCTAATCCAGTGAGTTCTTGTAGAGAACAAAAGACAGAGGAAGAGGAATTAACCCCTTTTTTCACCCTGACTGATTGCTTGAGCTGGAATATGGATCTTCTCTCACCCTCTGAGCTCCTAGTTCTCAGGTCTTCAGATCTAGACTGGAATCTACACTATCAGCTTCCCTAGGTTTCTAGCTCACAGAGTGCAGAATGTGGGACTTCTCAGACTCCATAACTACATGAGTCAATTCTCTAAGATAAATCTCTTCATATATATATATATATATATATATATATATATATATATATATATATATATGGTTCTGTTTCTCTGGAGAACTCTGATTAATAAAAATGTTTAAATCTGTTTAGTAATTTTTGGCTATGGTGTATGTCTCCCTATATATAAGTATTCAGTTATGATAGGTAAGGGTTTTTGGCTGTTGTTGTTTAGTATGTGGGCTTATTTTTTGCAATCCAGGTATAGTAGTATACCTCAAATAAATGCATATCTTTAAGTATCTCCTCCAAATTCCAGATATTTTAAAATATTGGTGTGAACTAAATTTAGGCTTAAGATTGGTTTCCTGCTGCATTAAAATTTTAAATATTTTAGAATTTTATCTGTTTAAAGAAACCAAAGTAACTAGTTTTCATCAAACAGACAAATACTACAAGCTTGAATTATTTAAGCATTGAAGGGTTGGAGAATGAAGAAATGCTTTAAATAAAACACAGATTTCTTATTGAAAATAATGTGCAGACAGGAGAAACATTTTTGGTCTCCTAGAAGCCCCTGGAAACCATGGTAATACAAGGAAATTGACACAGATAAGGATAACATCGCCACAGGCATATTGACTAAACCTATGCAGTATATGGGAGTAGATCTGGTACTGGTATTCTCATTATATTCCTTATTTGAAAGGAGTAAGACTGAACAGTAGATTTTAGCTGTGATGCACAGAAATAAAGGTTTTTCTTTCTGAGTCTTAAGATTGAGTAAAGATTTTCTCAGAAAAGACAGTTAACCTAAATACCAAGGTAAGGACTAAATTGAAAACTTGATATCTATAAAGAATAAAAATACAGATTTATTTTCAACATATAAGAATTGCTTCTCTTTAAAGTAGAGGAGTAGAACTAACTGCTGAACAACCATCAATAGGAAGACACTGGAACTCAACAAAAAGATACCCCACATCCAAAGACAAAAGAAAAGCCACAATGAGACGGTAGGAGGGGCGCAATCACAATAAAATCAAATCCCACAACTGCTGGGTGGGTGACTCACAGACTGGAGAATACTTATACCACAGAAGTCCACCCAGGGGAGTGAAGGTTCTGAGCCCTACGTCAAGCTTCCCAACCTGGGGGTCCGGCAATGCGAGGAGGAATTCCTAGAGAATCAGACTTTGAAGGCTAGCGGGATTTGATTGCAGGACTTTGATAGCACTGGGGGAAACTTAGACTCCACTCTTAGAGGGCACACACAAAGTAGTGTGCACATCGGGACTCAGGGGAAGGAGCAGAGTCCCCATAGGAGACTGAACCAGACCTACCTGCTAGTGTTGGAGGGTCTCTTGCAGAGGTGGGGGGTGGCTGTGTCTCACCGTGAGGACAAGGACACTGGCAGCAGTAGTTCTGGGAAGTACTCCTTGGCATGAGCCCTCCCAGAGTCTGCCATTAGCCCCACCAAAGAGCCCAGGTAGGCTCCAGTATTGGGTTGCCTTAGGCCAAACAACCAACAGGGAGGGAACCCAGCCCCACCCAACAGCAGACAAGCAGATTAAAGTTTTACTGAGCTCTGCCCACCAGAGCAACACCCAGCTCTACCCACCACCAGTCCCTCACATCAGGAAACTTGCACAAGCCTCTTAGATAGCCTCATCCACCAGAGGGCAGACAGAAGCAAGAACTACAATCCTGCAGCCTGTGGAACAAAAACCACATTCACAGAAAGCTAGACAAGATGAAAAGGCAGAGGGCTATGTACCAGATGAAGGAACAAGATAAAACCCCAGAAGAACAACTAAATGATGTGGAGATAGACAACCTTCCAGAAAAAGAATTCAGAATAATGATAGTGAAGATGATCCAGGACCTCGGAAAAAGAATGGAGGCAAAGATCGAGAAGATGCAAGAGATGTTTAACAAAGACCTACAAGAATTAAAGAACAAACAAACAGAGATGAACAATACAATAACTGAAATGAAAAATACACTAGAAGGAATCAATAGCAGAATAACTGAGTCAGAAGAACGGATAAGTGACCTGGAAGACAGAATGGTGGAATTCACCGCTGTGGAACAGAATAAAGAAAAAAGAATGAAAAGAAATGAAGACAGCCTAAGAGACCTCTGGAAAAACATTAAATGCAACAACATTAGCATTATAGGGGTCCCAGAAGGAGAAGAGAGAGAGAAAGGACCCAAGAAAATATTTGAAGAGATTATAGTCGAAAACTTCCCTAATGTGGGAAAGGAAATAGCCACCCAAGTCCAGGAAATGCAGAGTCCCAAACAGGATAAACCCAAGGAGAAACATGCTGAGACACATAGTAATCAAATTGGCAAAAATTAAGGATAAAGAAAAACTATTGAAAGCAGCAAAGGAAAAATGACAACATACAAGGGAACTCCCATAAGATTAACAGCTGATTTCTCAGCAGAAACTCTACAAGCCAGAAGGGAGTGGCATGACATATTTAAAGTGAAGAAAGGGAAGAACCTATGACCAAGATTACTCTATCCGGCAAGGATCTCATTCAGATTCGATGGAGAAATCAAAAGCTTTACAGACAAGCAAAAGCTAAGAGAATTCAGCACCACCAAACCAGCTCTACAACAAATGCTAAAGGAACTTCTCTAAGTGGGAAACACAAGAGAAGAAAAAGATCTACAAAAACAAACCCAAAACAATTAAGAAAATGGTCATAGGAACATACATATTGATAATTACCTTAAAAACGTAAATGAGCCTTATAATAAGTAGAATAAGCCAGACACAAAAGAACAAATATTAGATGATTCCAGTTATATGAAATACCTAGAAGAGACAAATCTATAGGGACAAACAGTAGATTAGTGGTTACCAGGAGCTGGAGGACAGGGGGAATGGGGAATGACTTGTTAATGGTATGAGATTTATTTTGGGGGTAATGAAAATACTCAGTAATTAGACATTGGTGATGGTTGTACACCTTAGTGAGTACACTAAAAAGCACTATAATTTACACTTTAAAAGTGAGTACTATGGTATGTGAATCAAATCACACACACAAATAATAATAAGGGGTGAGGCAAAATGCCTCAAATAGTATAACTCCTTATGGAAACCAAACTCTTTCATATGTTGATAATCTGAAGAATTTACACAGACCTCTTACTTAGGCAGGACTTCTGTGCAATATATGGACTCAACTTGGAGCCCAGTGAAACATTTATTAGGAAATCTGCTGGGAACATCTTTCCCAGACTTCTTCTATTGTATTTATAATTCTCATTCCATGGTAATCAAGTTCCTTTTAGTGCTTATATTTGACTGAAACTTGGTTCTCTTCTGTACTTCTGTAGCCATCTTATGGGGAACAAGTTCTTGGGTTAGAAGTAAGGTTTTTATTCTCCTAGTTACTGTGACCATGCCCCAAATACCATTCTTACTATCTCATATAAATAAAACCAGAACTTATCCAATGAAGTTCTTTCTGGTTAATTCTCCCTGATACCACCTTGTTACGGTCAATTATAGATACTCTTCCAGCAAAAACCCCCTTATTAAAATGATTCAGTCTTCCCGGATCCCACCTCTAGGCTTACCCGATGAAATTTATTTCAGGAATTAGTTTCTTCCTGGTTACAATCTTTTCTCTTTATTTTTATCTTTACTCATATTACAAACATGATGAAGGTTCCCAGAATGTGGCTCCAGGTTTAAGAGACTGAGCAACAGTTCTCCAAAAAAGAGTATGGATTTAGTAATTATCCCTACTAGCACCACAATACAAGCATACCTCAGAGATATTGCCAGTTTAGTTCGTGACCACTGCAATAATGCAAATATTGCAATAAAGTGAATCACACAAATTTTTTGGTTTCCCAGTGTATATAAAAGTTATGTTTATACTATATTGTAGTCTAAGTGTGTGATATCATTATGTTTAAAGAAATGTACATACCTTAATTAAAAAATATTTTATTGCTGAAAATGCTAACCATCATCTGAACCTCCAGGGAGTTTTGCAATTGTAACATCAAAGATGACTGATTGGGCTTCCCTGGTGGCGCAGTGGTTGAGAGTCCTCCTGCCGATGCAAGGAACACGGGTTCGTGCCCCGGTCCGGGAAGATCCCACATGTCGCGGAGCGGCTAGGCCAGTGAACCATGGCCGCTGAGCCTGCGCTCCACAACGGGAGAGGCCACAACAGTGAGAGGCCCGCGTACCGCAAAAAAAAAAAAAGATGACTGATCACAGGTACCATAACAAATATGGTGCCAATAGACTTGCTTGACCCAGGTTGCCACAAATAGAATATCTGTGAAGCACAATAAAGTGAAGTGCAACAAAATGAGCCATGCCTGTATTTTTTTTTAAGTTTTTTTTTTTTTTTTTTTTAATGTGGACCATTTTTAAAGTCCTTATTGAATTTGTTACAATATTGCTTCTGTTTCATGTTTTGGTTTTTTGGCCATGAGGCATGTGGGATTTTAGCTCCTTGACCAGGGATTGAACCCTCACCCCCCTCATTGGAAGGTGAAGTCTTACCACTGGACTGCCAGAGGAGTCCCCATGCCTGTATTTTTTAATTAAATGGGATACTTAGACATGGCTGAGCCTGAGATTTAAACATAGGTTAAAATGACCCTGTGCTCCATTTGACTAAATTATATGGCTCCTTGAATAACTTAATCAGCCATATTTGAGTGCAAGAAACAGACTCCTCAAACTACATCAAATAAGGGGTTACATTTTTAGGATACACATAAAATCTCACAGAAACATCAGATTAACTACATGAAAACTGAAGTGGAAATATGATTCTAGCAATTGAAGCTGGAACTTAATGCTGAATTCAAAGTAATTCTAGGGACCTAGTAGGTGGTTCTTATCGCTTCGCTCTTCTGTTCTGCCACAGATAGATCAGCGAGCTTCACATGGCCACTCCTAACATCTGTTCCTGTATAACTTCAATTTACAAATCGTTCCTCATGGTCCCTAAAACATTATATATTGCATTTATACACTATTATGTTTGGCTAACACTTATTTTTACCTGGTTCTTTTACAACTTTTGAGAGAGAACAATTAGTTCAAGTCCTATTAAAAAGTAAATTCATATATAAATATGGAATCTGTGCCCTTGGGTAAGTTTTAAACCTCTTGAATTGTTACTAGCTCTCTCTGTTACCAAAAGGAGTACAGTTTGGGTTGTGAGTGAGGCAACAATCCTTAGAAGATGGTATAAGCAGCATAGTTACCCTGAGTGACACAATTAGTACCATTATTCTTGAATGTCATGCCCCAACAATGTTTTCTCTCTATATATATTTTCAAATGTTTTTCAGCTAAAATGTTCAAACTTTCAATGGGCAATATCAAAAACTCTCTTTCTTTTCCTCACTGGGAACACCTCCAAGCCATAGCC
Organism: Globicephala melas; assembly: GCF_963455315.2. Lineage (NCBI taxonomy): Eukaryota > Metazoa > Chordata > Mammalia > Artiodactyla > Delphinidae > Globicephala > Globicephala melas. The sequence continues at coordinate 120,826,597 of NC_083315.2, forward strand.
TAAATTTTTTCTAGAGATGGTCTTTTAAGCTCCTTTGTGGCAGTGGTTCTCAACCTGGTTAACACATTACTGTAACCTGGAGAGATATCAAAAAGCACTGATGTCTGGACCCCATCCCAAACCTATTAAATTAGAATCTCTTGGGGTAGAACACAGATGCTGACATATTGTAAAAGCTCCCCTGATGATACAGATCCATAATTTTCAAACCCTGTCAATCTCAAAGTCCACAATCTCTAGGTGATGACCATTTCTTTTCAAAACCTATAATGACTTATTCTGCGGTTTTATTTACTCTCATCAGTGGGAAGCCAAACTACCACAAAGTGGCATAGGTATAGATGTGGAATAAAGTACCAAATTACACAGGTTCAGTTTCAGCTCTAAAGTGCAAAGTGCTTGATCTCATCACTCCTGTTCTTAGAACAAGATAAAGCTACACAAACTAAGAATCAATGGTTTTTCTTGGACACTAAGTTTGCAGGGCACACAATTGCCATAAAGCCTGGAAAGACAAGTGCATCCAGAGAGATAGAGCAAGGTGGGTCTGATTACCTGAAGCAGAAACTACAGGATCAATATACTGGTAGAAACACTTAAATGGCGATTTTGGTGAGTTGCTGGAGGCAGAGTATGGAATAGAGAGTGAGAAACTTCTGAGGGGAACATTCTTAGAGATTCCCTAAACTTTCATGAACTTCCCCTCTAGGAACCTGACCAGGTTCTCAATTTTAGGGTTCAGTAAAATCCTCTGGGGGGCTTCCCTGGTGGCGCAGTGGTTAAGAATCCACCTGCTAATGCAGGGAACATGGGTTCAATCCCTGGTCCGGGAAGACGCCACATGCTGTGGAGCAACTAAGCCCGTGCGCCACAACTACTGAGCCCATGTGCTGCAACTACTGAAGCCTGCATGCCTAGATCCCATGCTCCGCAACAAGAGAAGCTACCGCAATAAGAAGCACGCACACTGCAATGAAGAGTAGCCCCTGCTCACCGCAACTAGAGAAAGCCCACTGCTGGCTCTGGAGGGGGAGGAGGAGAGTAACTATTATGAAGTGTGGCCAAAGCATTTTCCATAAGACAAGCCTAGTCCCCAGGTGAAAGGACTTTGCCAGAGCTCAATTCTGGAAACAAACTCTGGCTGGGAGAGAGAATTTCTCCCCGTTCCAGCACTCTCCAGCCTTCCTGTTTCACCTAAGGGGTGAAAAAGCATTGTCAACAAGAGACACAGCTTGAAGGACATAGATTGTGTATGTTGCAGTCAGGGAAAGAGTAGGGGACAGGAAAAAAGCTATACCACTGAAGGAGAAAAAGAAACACTTGCAAAAACGAGGATAATTGGAACTACTGTGGGGACGTTTGGGTGTGCTAAATAGCACTTTGCCAGGCAGCCACATGAAAGATTAGTGAGGCCTGTTTTACAAGTCAATAGGATAATGCAGTAAAGAGAATTATGATAAATCAGTGGACAAATATACATCTAATTTGAATACAGTGACCCCAGCCAGTGGTTAGCTTGACTTTAAGGATTTAATTCTAGCCTGTTCAGCTCTCCATATCTCACCAATAAGATAACTCAATCCATCAATGGGAAGGAATAAATAGAGGGTATAAAAACACCTAGATTGCTCACTCTAATATTATACATTACTGAGACTGAAGCAAAGTCCCCTCATTGAAAAATGAGGACAGATGCCAACAATACTGGTGACTTCTAATATGTTGTGCCCACATGCCATACTTGGAATAGTCATCCTTCTGTTTTTCATTTGTACAATCAGTAATTTGTTTTGGTAAATTTCTCTGTAAAGTGATCTGTAAAATATTTGAGGAGTGGAGAACCACTGATATATTGATCTCAGTGTGAACTAAACAGGCTTTTGTATGGTAGGTTGATGTTTTCCTGGCCATATATGTGAGAGACCTTAATGTTCATGGGAATATCATGGTTTATGATGAACTAAAGACAAAACACCAGAGGATTCCCATCCCCAATGGGCGAAAGATATGAATACTCAGTTTTAATTGATCCTACAAGACCAACGGGTCTACCTCCTTCTTACAATATACATTCCCCATTAACTCCCCTTCCCATAGCCCTGTCAGAATTGGCCACTGCCTGAGAATGTTGATGAAAGACAAGAATGCTTATTATAATATAGAGTATTCATTTACAGGTCTTAATCTTTATTTCTTTACAACCTTTTCAAAGACTCCTCTCGTATGGAAAGTGTTTTCATGATTGTATAGCTGGGCCCCTGCCAGAACCCAATCACATGGCCCCACAACTGCAAGTTGGCTGAGAACTGTGGAAGTGCTCATGAATATTCAATGATTGTTAATTGTCCGCCACCGACTTCCAGGAGCAGAGTCCTAATATGACTAGGTTCTTCCTAGTTGAATTCTCTCAGGGAAACTAAATTTGGGATATTCTGCTTTGCTCTCACTTTGCTAAAGCCCAGCAGATATAACCAACTCAATGCACAATTATTAAATTTTTAATCACTTTTAAATTATCTTATGATTTTAACTATGCAATTCCACAAAGTATTCTCAGGGCTTTAATTGCCATGTACATGTAGCATTGCAAAGATCAACAAATCCATATCTCTAGTCCATCCACTTCTGAGCTTGAAGCCCCCATAGTTCCCCTATTGGATATTTCCACCACAAGGCCTGAAATATGTTTCAAGCTCAGCATATCCAACAATAATTAAATCCTTCTCTTGGCCTCAGACCTATACCTTTCCTTTTGTTTTTCATCTTATTAAAATGGGATTGACAGTTTCCTAGTAGTTCAAGCCACAGACCTGAACATTATTGTTATTTCTTCAATTTTTTTCTCTGCCTTTCCCCATTAAATTTGTCAGCAAGACTGGCTGATTTTATCTTATGCTATCTTATTTCCAACTCTATTTCTCCACCCCCCTGTCTCAGATCAATAGTGTCTCTTTCCTTGGTTGAATGATCTCCAATCCATTCCTCACTCTACAGTCAGAGTGACCTTAATAAAAGACAAATCTTATATCAGTTTCTTACTTAATGGAGTCAAAGACTCAAAGACTCTCATTACCCTTAAATGTGTTTCAAAATACTTAACATTTACAGAGTGCTGCAAGGTCTGTCCATGTCTAACTCTCTGGCCTTATGTCTCATTTATTTCAGTCATTACTGACCTTTTTCCCTTCTCTCTTTCCTCTTTGATTTGCTATTCATACATACTGGTTCTGTACTTGAATGATTCTGCATCCTCCTCCCCATACACTCTCAACCCTTGTCAGGTTAATCCCTAACTTTCCTTCAAGTCTCACCTTAACTATTTTTCCTCAGAAAGCTTTATTTCATTCTTATATACAAGTTAGGTATTTTACCTATGTAGTACTGCAATTCTTCCATTATAGATCTAATGTATATCTAATTATAATTATCTACTCAAATGAATAAGTCTGTTTACCTTGCTCACTCTGCTTGACATTGAACATGAATTAATTTTAATCTACATTTTACTTAGATTTAATATTTTAAATTTGATTTAGTTTTATTATTTCATTAAAAAAATTTTTTTTACGTCTTTATTGGAGTATAATTGCTTTACAATGGTGTGTTAGTTTCTACTTTATAACAAAGTGAATCAGTTATACATATACATATGTTCCCATATCTCCTCCCTCTTGCGTCTCCCTCCCACCCTCACTATCCCACCCCTCTAGGTGGTCACAAAGCACCGAGCTGATCTCCCTGTGCTATGCAGCTGCTTCCCACTAGCTATCTATTGTATGTTTGGTAGTGTATATATGTCCATGCCACTCTCTCACTTTGTCACAGCTTACCATTTTTGATGGAAATTTTTGATACTGTACATTTTCTAAACTGAAATCCCATACCATAATATTCTCATGTGTTGAACAGCTGTATTATGTTGAACAGTTCCTGAGTATATACTATTGAACAACTGCTTTTACCTATATAGTTCTGCAGTAATTAGTAACAAGCATCATTGAAAGAAATTTACGAGTACTCATTAACTGTTCCAAAACTCCTGCTCTAATTATTAGCATTTTAAAAATTGCTGTGTCAGGACAAATAAAAATTAATGTATATCATATGATCAATAACCCTGAAAAATAAACTTTACCTTATCAGTGTTTGTATAAAAATGAGAAAGCAAAACATTCTATAAACCCTATCTTTAAAACTGCCTCTCTGAATATGTAACAATGGGGAAATTGTGCCTACTATATTTCCTAGAATATAAATGAAAATGTTTTTCTAATAAAAATGTGGTTTATGCTTTACCTAGTTAATCACTGTAAATTTCATGAATATTTATGACACTATACATAGGTCCATCCCAATAGTTATTGTGATAAAGTTTAAAAAAATATTTTAACATGAAAAAAAGCCAGTTATATCTTCTGAAATTTATAATGTTCATGGTGCTGTTTAGCTTGCAAATGAGATTCTATTTCTTAATATACAATTATTCAAAATTGAGAGATGGCCTTAGCTAAACGTTCACCTGAAAGAAATTAAAATCAAACGAATCTCATGCATAAAAAATCTCACACATGTAGAAAGTTTTCAGTCTTTATATTTCACATTTACAGAGTTTTTTCTCAGGTATTACTTTATAAAGTAATTCCTGCAGAGTTTACTAAAATATTGTTTAAAAGAAACAGTTATCAGACAACCACTGTGACATGAGTGGACTGTATAGCTCGGAGAATCAAAAGGAGGTGACCCAAGTGGAGGGATGGCATAAGCCCAGTGAAAGTGTTATCTCCTGGACAGATTGATGCCTTCTCTGACTGGGCTTTTGGTCCATAGTGTGGACACCTGGGCGCCAATAAAAATTTCACTCAGTATCAGTAAAATTTACTCTAAGGAAATGGAAGCTCAGCATTTTACAGTAGACATATTCAACTTGATTCTGAAAAACCATTATTTTGTCAATTGATAAGAGAGTTCAAATAAGTTAGAACACTTGAAAAGACATAAGTGAAAGAAAATGGGAAGAGTTAGGAGATAAAATTAGTATTTCTAGAGGACGAATGATAGAGCTAGGTATTTGCCTTGTGACTTTATAAAATGTTAACTGTAGACTTAAAAGTGGGAGTAAAACAGGCATACTAGGGCTTCCCTGGTGACGCAGTGGCTGAGAGTCTGCCTGCCGATGCAGGGAACACGGGTTCGTGCCCTGGTCCGGGAAGATCCCACATGCCGCGAGGTGGCTAGGCCCTTGAGCCATGGCCGCTGAGCCTGCGCGTCCGGAGCCTGTGCTCCTCAACGGGAGAGGCCACAACAGTGAGACGCCCGTGTACCGCAAAAAAACCCAAAAAAAACAAAAAAACAAAACAGGCATGCTAATATGCTTAGTGCAGCCCGACTGGCAGGTGCTCCTTAATTTCCAGATAAGACAGGTTCAATCCTGCCATAAATCCTCTGTGAAACTAAGTGCTTTCTCATTATCTGTCAAGAACTTTCTTTTGATTGCTATTTTCTATTTACACCTGGCTGTGATTTTCAACTTTTGATGAATTCTCATACTCCATCTATTTGCAGTGGTCTAATGCTGATCCAGTTTCAAAGCATGAAATCTCTTTGTTTCCTCTACCCTGTGCCACAAATAATACTACAGAAAATAAATTATTGGCTGGAGATTTAAGTATAACTAACTATAGGAGATGCTATATGACAGCATGCTATGGAAGATAGTTTTCAGATGGCCCCCAAATTTCCAACTCTTAAAGTCTTCAGTCCCATCCATCGACCCAGCTACCAGCCTCTGACCCTATTGTTCTGCCTTCTCTCCTCTTCCCACGTGTCACTGCCTTTTCTCATTTTTGATCTATTACATCCCTAGATGCCTGTTCACTTTTTAGTAGACAACTTAGCTAAACATTTTACTATCTCCTCACAGCTCAGGTTCATGGACCTTCAGCTTGTATTGATGAGACAAAAAATTTTCCCTAAACAAAAGGAGTTACTTAACAAAATTAAACTTTTATGTGAGTTTTTACTCCAAGTAAACTAACTCTCTCCCTAGTAGGCACCCTTCTTAACTCAGCTTTTTAACCACAGTAAATTAATTACAAGAAATTCATCTCAACTCTGTTTATTTCTGTTCCGCAAGTATATATCACAATGCCTGGCACACAGGTGATGCTTTAAAAATGTTAGGAAGATGGATGGAAGAATGAATGATCAATTGGTTAATAAGAAAGGCATTAATAAATATCCTTTGGGGATATCAGAGTCATTCATTAGAGTAAAAGATTACAGTACATATTAGTTGCAGCCCTTCCAGGAATCAGAGAAAATGAGAATAGCTATTTTGCTAATAATGCTACATATGTAGATGCAGCATAGACTGTATCTTTGTAATGAAAACTTTTGTTAATAGGAACAGTAATTTCACTGAGTACAGAAATCCAGCTCAGTTTTTATGTTGATTATATAATACTTTAGGTAGAGTGCCTACATTAACATATAGATACTAATATAAAAGAAATGTGGGACTTTATTTTGGAAGTTTAGGTAATCCTAACTTGTTCAAGATAATAATTTAGGAGAAAAACACATTAAAGTAGCTATGTAGCCTTGGAGAAAGCTTTGACTTGTAGAAGTTTTATGAAGTTTTGCCTTCTTCATATCCAGAATACAAATGACAAGGCCCATTTTAGGACATTCTCAAAGGAATTAAACTTATTGTTGATTTATAAAACATTATGGCATAATGCATACTTTTGAGCTCAAAATATTATAGATTCTAAACAATACTGTATTGCACTCCCCCTAAAATGCCACTTGACTGATTATTTTTCTTAAATATATTTCTTTATCAAAACCCTTTTTATTGTTACATTTGTGGACAAAGTCATCACTGCAGCCTTTAACAATTACTCCCTAAGACACAGATTTAGGAACAACATTTGAATAAAAGTATTTTTAACATTATAGTCAGTTAGTGTATTCTGAGCAGAAAGGTCACACTCTAAAAGGCATTTGACACACATGCAACCATTGGTTATGACGTGTTATTTATTAGGACTAATATCACATAAACATCAGAAAGTCAATGAGTACGGAAGATTTTCTTTAATAATGTATGAATATTACTTCATAATGGAGAAAAGAGTTGCAATAATTAAATACCAGAGAATATGATTTTTTAAGATATCGAATAATGTAATAGCAGCAGAGGGAAATTTACCCAGAGAGAAATTTAACACAATATTTTGACCTCACCCGTCTTTCATGACACTGACTGTTTTCAGAAAATGATTCTAACTTAAAACCAAACTGTCGAGGGAAGCCAAAGGCTTACACTATTTGGTTTACTGTTCTAAGAGTATCTTTAAACCAAGAAGGTAAAACAGGAAACACTTTATTATTTTCACTAAGTCCTCCAATCTGTATCCACTGGAAATAAAATTTGATCCCTCTACTGCCTGGCACAACTCATTTTCTTGACTAAAGTAAATCTTTACTCATCAAAACTAATGCTTAATATCAATAAATGTAGAATAACATGGATTGATTTTGCCATTCAAATGTAGTTCCAAAAATTAAATGTTAAAATCCATATTAAAATGGTCATTGCTTTAGTTTACTAAATGTTTTTGCTTATTCTGTATTTTCAGTCATGTGAACTTTAGTTCACTCTCACACTTGTTACCTAACAATTATAGTCTACAGTTTATATTATCTTTCTATTTTTAGAGACAAAACTCCCTCGAAAATCAGAGTTGTGTGATATTCATAAAGCTACATACTGACTGACCTCAAATGCAATTCAGCCCATTTGAGAAAAAAAAACAAGTGAGCCTCCTTTAGTGTCTTATACCTAAAAGTTCATATTTCAAATTTTAAGTAAATACTGCATTATTTTTATTACCACCACATAGTTTCTTATCTTCATACCCCTACTTTACAAAAAGTGAGTCCTATTTTAGCATCTTCTTTTTTTAATAAATGTGTTTAGGTAAGTGGCAATAATACATATTTAATAAAGGTTACCCAAATTCCCACTAAAATTTTTAAAAGGGGGGACCATATTGTTTTTGCTAGAAATACAATGAGGTTAACAGCTAGAAACTGAAATTATCCTTCATTTCACTTGAATTAATTCAGTTATTTCCACTTAAACTACCATAACTGTTTAAGCTTTTGAGCACAGCACCTGCTGGTGATAGAAAAACTGAATCTGTCACATTCTGTTGAAAAATCTTGTTGAAACATATATATTAAAAGAAAATTAAACTGGGTCAAATACTTTGTTTCTAGTTGTCCCATTCAGCTCATTTAATGACTTAAAATTTTTTTTAAAACCAAGACATGTCAGTATGCAATGACTATTTAGATAAACAAATAAAGCAAATGAAGTCTGTTACATTTGACTGTGAAGTCATATTTCTGTGTTTGACCAGCAGTAAGTATCAATTTAGAACTATGTATCAATGACGACCTTTAGGAGGAAGAAATTTTCAGAAACTCAAAAGAACTACTGAAACTACAGTGGTCTCTATCTGGCTTTTAACAGTTGCTTTTCAACTGCAAGGCATTTAGCTAATTAGTTACATGATACCAAGAATAAAATCTGAAATCAAAGAATTTTACTCTCAGAAGCTAGCCTTTATATATTACCCAGTAATGAATATTTCAATCATTTCCGATAGAAATGTTGCTTGTTGAACTGCGTCAACTAAATTTTGTTGTTTGCTTTATTTAAGTTTTAATTTCATAAAATATTCTAACCTAATAGTTTGTTTCTATATTTTTAATGTATAGAATATTGTACTAAACATTTTGTACTTACTTTTTTATAAAGTATATATGACCATTTGTATATTCCTATGGCAGTAGGTACATTTTGAATGTTCATGTGATAGTGGCTCAATATTATAGGGAATATATGCCACACACTTTGAAAACCTATTTCTTAAAGTAATCATTCCCTTCTCTGGATGCCTGTAGTGATTATGGACTTCAGTATTATTTTAATTCTTTCTGTCTCTGATTCTATTTAACTATTCAAGTTTATAAATTACCTGTCTTACCCCCCCGAAAATAAATAAAACATTTAAGTAATTGAAGAACCATTTACTCCTATATATATTTTATGCAAAATATTCTCTCATTAAGATACCTCACTAAGTATATTGCACAAAGTATGTAATCCTTAAATATTTATGCATATGTTTATGTTCATATTTGAAAACCAAACCCCAATGGTGGTAGTGAATGGCATTTTGCATATTTACTTGAAAAACTCCATTATGTGATAACTATCTTTTCCCATGCTAGAATGAATAGGTTTCTTCTTCTTTATAAATGACAGGTTAAGTTGCCACACTCTTAAGTTCATATTTTACTGATCTTTTTCCCTAAAAATATCATCATCCTCAATGCCACAATTATTCAGTTAAGTAAAACAAAGCTGTGTAACTATGGAGGAAATGCAACTATGGAGGAATTCAGGATCAACAACAAGGTTGATTCAAACAATGCTGGAAATTTGTATTTAGAAGAGAATTGCATTCATTCCTATAGGCCCAAGCTTAGAACTGCTTCTATTGACATAGAATTTTATTTATTAGACTGTATGTTTCTTTTATTAAGGAATGGGGGTCAATTCTATATTACCAATAGGTCTACTTACTTTTAACACTCCAAGGGAAAGAATCTTGGATTTTGAACCTTGGATCTGAACCATATTAGTCCACAAAACCATTAAATATTCATTTTACAGGGATGATGCTATCTGCTCTGGAATAAAAATATCAGGAAAAAAAAGCAAAGTAATAGAGATAATAAAAACATCCAGTGACTGCCAGAGGTTTGTGTTTGGTGTGTGTGGTGGTGGGGTGGCAGGGAATGAATAACAGAGCACAGAGGATTTTTAGAGCAGTGAAAATACTCAGTATGATACCATCATAATGGACACAAATCATTATTCATTTGTCCAAACCCACAGATTACACAACACCAAGAGTAAACCCTAGTATAAACTATGGACTTTGGGTAATTACGATGTGTCCATGTAGGTTCATCAACTATAACAAATGTACTACTCTGGCGAGGGACTTCGATAATGTGGGAAGCTAGGCATCTGTGGGGCAGGAGGTATGTAGGTGTAAGGAAACAAAATTTGTCACCCCCAAATGTCTCACTGGTATGAGGATTATTTCAGGTTGATTTTTATTAAGAAACAGAAGGCTCAAGAATTCTTTCTTGTTATCCCGCTCTTAGCTCCTTAAATAATTTAGATAAAGGGCTATCACCAGAGACATCTGCAAAGAATATGGGCTAGATGTGGTGGGAGAGACAGGCAGTGCCTAGAGATCAGAGTTCACTCTGTGTCTGATTGTCTCTGAAAGGCTCAGCAGACATTTGTTTACCAAACATTTGCTTTTCCATCTCCAGGTGAATTTATTCCTCCCCTTTGAAGTCCCAAACCATTACCCCCAACATCCTTTTTTTTTTTTTTTTTTTTTTTGCGGTACACGGGCCTCTCACTGTTGTGGCCTCTCCTGTTGCGGAGCACAGGCTCCGTACGCGCAGGCTCAGCGGCCATGGCTCACGGGCCCAGCCGCTCCGCGGCATGTGGGATTCTCCCGGACCGGGGCACAAACCCGTGTACCCTGCATTGGCAGGCGGACTCTCAACCACTGCACCACCAGGGAAGCCCCCAACATCCTTTTTTGTCTTTAGCTGAAGATGATGTTTAAGGTGAGGGCTTTGGCCATCTTGGTTACTCAGTTTTCCTGGGTCTCTCCCATGTATGTATGTTATTAAATTTTTGTTTGATTTTCTCCTGTTAATCTGTCTCATGTCAATGTAATTCTTAGACCAGCCAGAAAAACCTATATGGGTAAAAGAAAATTTCTTCCTTCCAGATATAGGAAATCCCTGTACTGTCTCCTAATATTGCTGTGAACCTTAAACTGCTCCCCGACCCCCCACAAAAAAGCCTTAATTTTTTTTTAAAAAGCAAAAAACAATATCAGACAAAAAAGAAACAATATAAGCTGAGGTTGGCATAGACTATGTCATCCAATCAACTAAATCTATTCTCCAATTACTCTGATTTACAATGAGACATTAAATCATCATTTTACATTGAATAGAAAAAGAGAAACTCAGTTTATCTTTATGATTCTAAAATTATTTCATTAAATAATATTGAATCTCGTGTATATACCAGGCTCTTTTCTATTAAATGTACATGTACTTTTGAATTAATAAAGTGCTATCTTTAGTATTTATTATTGTATTTAGCTACTTGTGTCTTTATGAGCACCATATTAGTCCCCATGCCTCAAATCAAAAGCCAGTTAACTTGCGTGTCTTAAATGATTTCTTAACACAAGAACCCTCCTCTTTTCCCACCACTGGGCTTCTATGCTGTCAATATAAGGCAGCAGGATCTAAGACTGAAAATTCTGTGTAGAAGCCTATGACCTGCTCCCTGGAGAGGGAATAGCTTCTTAAATTTAGCAGTATCTGTGTTCTAATTTGTAATAGCTCATTCATAGCAAATTTGTAATTATTTACTTAAACTTCAAATAATTTAAAGTTTTTTATCTACTTTAATTCCCGTTAACCCATGGAGGATGGAGTAAGAGGGGAACTAATTACGTAGTTTACACAAACAAAAATGCTGAATTTTAATTTCCTTTAATGTTCCAAGAAAGTGTATTTAAATCACATACTTAAGACAAGTGAAAATATTCCATCAAATATCTCTACAGATCGATATTATTCATCTTGTAAAATTGTTCCATTGTCTTCCTTCTCAAAAATTTTTTAAAAAGCACAAATAGCCAAACAAAAACCTCTTGGACATAAGCCCTTCTTTAATTCTGCTATTTCTCATTCCTTCCCCTTATATTTTTACCTCCTTGAGACAAGTGTTCATATTCAAGATATTCACTGTCTCTATTCTCAATGAACTGAAATCTATTTACCTCTGTTATTAAAAAAAATAACTTTTTTTTTATTTGGTCAAGAACACTATGATATCCTAGTTGTGGAATGAAGTAAATGACTTTCAGTACTTTATGATGTGATGTTTCTAGAGCGGTGTACATGATGCTTCTTTTTGAAACATTTTCTTTCCTTCTCTGGCACCAATCTTTTTAACCCACTGGCTCTCCTGCCACCCCCACCCACCCTGCTCTGTTTGTTTTTTTTTTTTTTTTCCTGCAGTGGTAAATGCTTGTGAATAGAGATGAATTTTGTTGCAAATATGTATATAAAGTTCATAGGTTTCTCTATCCTCTTAAAAGCGGTTAACTTCAGGATTCTGTTCATGGTACTGCTGTAGCAGAAACTAGTTGGGGCACCCCCATTATGTTAGCCCTTATTCAGCCCTTATTCTTTCCACCCATGCAACTGGTCTCCTACTGATTTTCTTTCTTTTCTCCTGCTCTTTCTTGCTTAATTTCCCTGTGAAAATGATTGCCCTCTAGCTAAGGTTGTACTATGCACCTGATGTTTACTTCTCCAAGACAACACTCCCTAACTCTCCTTTCCTTTGTGAGCATTCTTCATTCCTAAAAGAAGGTCACAGAATGACAACCTTGAGGACCACCAGAACCTATTCGGGAACCACCTGATGCCAGGCCTAATGATCTCAATGTCTCCAGAAGGAAAGAAGAATGCAAGACTACATCAGCCCTGATCCTTATCTACAGCCCTATTTTCCACCCTGAAACTATAAGACCCCTTGCAGCTTCCCAGGAAAGGGGGCACAGTCTTGAGAGCATTAGCCCCCTGTTCCCCTCTTTGCCTGGCAAAGTAATAAAGCTACTCCTTTCTACTCCTCCAGAGCTCTGTCTCCAAGTTTCTATTTGGCACTGGTGAACAGAGGCTGAGTTTTTTGGCAGCAGTACCAGTTCTCTTCTACTTTTTAAAAAATTCTCTTTTTCTCTCTTCTCAAGCTGTGTTCTTTACTCTTGTCCTCTTCTCTCCTATTCCTTCCCATTGTGTACCTTTCTTCCATTTTCACTCATACACATCCTAAGAAATCTCACTTCAGTGACTTCAACTACTAACTATATTTTGAGGATTCCTAGACCATTGTTATTGAAATCTGAATTATATCTTGACCTCTATATCACCTGCTATGTATCTTGAAATTATCAGATCAAAGGCAGATTTCAACACCCTCCATCTGTATTCGACATTTTCTGTTTCAGAGTGTGAAATCAACATCATCCAAGTGACCAAAGTTAGAGCATGAGGAATCACCTGCATTTCCCTCTCCCTAACTCCTGCATCCTTATGGCCTTACAAGGCATGCCTCAATTATAACCCCCAATTCTCTCATTTCTTCATCACTGTAGGATCCTTCTTCTTTGATGCAGAAACATCAAATGAATGAATGATGAACTTAGTCCATGGAGTTCAGAGAGCCTGATGTGCAACAGAGTAATCCAAAGTAATCCATTTGTTCGATTTAGCTATGTATGGAGTGTGAGTACTCAGGGAAAAGGCATTTCTTAAAGTGTTATACAAATGAAAAGCTAGGATATTAAATAAAATTGTAACCAAACACAAAGAGAATATAAATAAGTGGAGATTAAAAATGGGACCAAACAAAAACTGGTCAAAAGACCATGAATATACAGAAACAAAGAGTAATAGAATGGACAAGAGTTAATGGATCTAAAGAGGAAATCATGTACAGTAAGTCCCCTACATACAAACCTTCAAGTTGCAAACTTTCAAAGATGTGTGCGTGCATTCACATGTTCAATCACATCAGGTAGTTCACATATGTGATGTGCATTGTCAAGTGCGTACATCCTCTACAAGTGGTTGTGCTTTTGTGTACTTTATTGTACAGAACTGTATAGAGTACAGTAGTACAGTATATTTACTTCAAGCCCAAGATGTCTGGAAGCAAGCGTAAAAGCTGTGGTGATGTAGCTGGTACTGCTAAGAAGCACCAAGCAATAACGATGGAAACAAAAGTGAAAATAATTAAAAGAGTGGAGAGAGATGAAAAGATGGTAGACATCACTTGTTCTTACAACATGAATCATTCAACCACTGGCACACTTCTAAAGAAAGAGGACAAGATCATGGAACACGTGAAGTCTGCTGTGCCAAGGATATCGACAATAATATTGAAGAAGTGTGGAAAAGTGATGGAGGAGATGGAGAAACTTCTCAGTGTGTGGATGCAGGATCAGCCTCAGCATCGAGTCCCACTCAGCTTAATGCTGATTCAAGAGAAAGCTAAAAACCTTTAGGAAGACCTGAAGAAGAAACACGGCGAAGAATCAGAGGGCACACCTTTTAATGCCAGCCATGGCTGGTTTCATTGATTAAAGGCTAGAGCCAACCTTCACTATGTAAAAGTAAATGGGGAGTCAGTGAGTGCAGATATGGTAGCTGCTGGGGAATTTCCTGAACCGCTTTGAGAAATTATTGATGAAGGCATGTATTTACCCAAGCAGGTTTTTAATGTGGATGAGACACAACTGTACTGGAAGAGGATGCGAGACCGAAGTTACATCAGTAAGGAGGAAAAGCTGATGCCAGGCTATAAAGCAGCAAAGGACAGGCTAACTCTGTTGTTTGGTGGCAATGCTTCTGGTGATATGAAGCAGAAGCCTCTCTTAGTTTATCATTCAGAGAACCCAAGAGCCCATAAAAACACAGCCAAGGGCTCTCTTCCTATTGTGTGGAAGAGTAACCCCAAAGCCTCGGTTACACAGGCCACTTTCCAGGACTGGTTTTTCCACCACTTTATCCTGGAGGTAGAGAAATATTGCTTGGAGAAGGATGCCCAGTTCAACATTCTTTTGCTGCTCAACAATGTTCTGGGTCACCCCCCATTCATGGACCACTTTCATCCCAACATCAAAGTAGTGTATCTGCCCCCGATACATACTGTACTATGTTGCTCATCCAACCTATGGACCACAGAGTTACAGCAACTTTCAAGAAACACTATTTATGTCACACTTTTTGTAAAGACAGTAAAGGTGAGTGATGAATCAGGAATAACCTTGCGACAATTTTGGAAGGACTATAACATCTACAAGGCCATAAAAAACACTGACTTTGCTTGGTGTGAGGTTAGGGTCATTACCATGAATGGGCTTTGGAAGAATCTTTGCCTGCAGTTTTTTCAAGATTTACGTGGATTTGAGAAGGTGGATGAGGAGTCCAAAGAGGTCTTCAGCAACTTAGCAACACTCAGCGAGAAGCTGGACATAGATCTGCAAGAGGACAACTGCATTGAACTCCTTGTTATGCAACGTGAGTTTACTAGTGAAGCCTGGATTGAACTGGAGGCCCAGAGAAAGGATGAAGAGAGACAAGAGGAAGAAGTAACTGAAGAGATTCACAGCACAAGAAATGGCAAGAGGATTTTCTTCATTTGAGGAGGCACTGTTAGTTTTTGAGGCACAGGACCCGAATGTAGAATGGTACACAAAGGTTGCAGCAGCCATTCAGAATGCAATCCAGTGCTACCATGTCATCTATGATGAGAAAAAGAAGAGCTACTACCCAGGCATAACTGGATTGTTTCTTCAAGAGGGTAGATAGAATTGAATCCAGCAAGGAATCAGAAACTGTGCCATCACCATCAGGCGTGACTGAGATTGCAGCTTGCCCTCCATCTCCTATTGCTGACGATCCTTCAGCTCTACCATCTCCCACCTCCTCTCCCTCCTCCAGTCAGTAACTCTTCTTGCCTGTTCACTCAAAGCCAGCCCCTGTATGCCAGATGATGTACTGTACTACTGTACTTTTCAAGGTACTGTACTGTAAGATTAAAAATGTTTTATTTTTTGTATTTGTTTTTATGTATTATTTGTGTGAAAACTATTATAAACCTATTACAGTACAGTACTATATAGCCGATTGTGTTAGTTGGGTACATAGGCCTAACTTTGTTGGACTTACGAACAAATTGGATTTATGAATGTGCTCTCGAAACAGAACTCATTTGTATGTAGAGGACCTACCGTAAAGCAATGTTTTTAATGAACGAAATAAAACTTTGCATACTGGAAATTATTTTAAAGTTATCAGATTAAAATGGGCATCTATAAATAGAAAGTATATTAATCTATATCTCTTTAATTTCCTCCTGGATTTTTGTAACATGTTTCTAAGTGGTATCCTTTCCCTGATGTGTTTCATTTTTGATTTTTTTAATTGGAGTATAATTGCTTTACAATGTTGTCTTAGTTTGTGCTGTACAGTGAAGTGAATCAGCTATATGTATACCTATATCCCCTCCCTCTTGGACCTCCCTCCTACCACAACCCCATCCCACCCATCTAGGTCATCACAGAGCACTGAGCTGAGCTTCCTGTGCTTTATAGTTTGTTCCCACTAGCTATCTATTTTATGCATGGTAGTGTATATATGTCCAACCTAATCTCTGAATTTGTCCCACCCTCCCCTTCCCCCACGGTGTCCACAGGTCCATTCTCTATGTCTACATTTCTATTCCTGCCCTGCAAATAGGTTCTTCTTTTCCATCTTTCTAGACTCCACATATATGTTAATATATGATATTTGCTTTCCTTTTTCTGGCTTACTTCACTCTGTATGAGAGTCTGGGTTCATCCACATCTCTACAAAGGACCCACTAATATTCCATTGTATATATGTACCACATCTTTATTCATTCATCTGTCATTGAACATTTAGGTTGTTTCCATGTCCTGGCGATTGTAAATAGTGCTACATTGAATATTGGGGTACATATGTCCTTTTGAATTATGGTTTTCTCAGGGTATATGCCCAGCAGTGGGATTGCTGGGTCATACAGTAGTTCTATTATTTAGTTTTTTAAGGAACCTCCATACTGTTCTGCACAGTGGCTGTATCAATTTACATTCCCACCAACAGTGCAAGAGGGTTCCCTTTTCCCCACACCCTCTCCAGCATTTATTGTTTGTAGATTGTTTGATGATGGCCATTTTGACTGGTGTGAAGTGATACCTCACTGTAGTTTTGACTTGCATTTCTCTAATAATTAATGATGTTGAGCAGATTTTCATGTGCCTCTTGACCATCTGTATATCTTCTTTGGTGAAATGTCTATTTAGGTCTTCTGCCCATTTTTTAATTGGGTTATTTGTTTTTTTTTTGATGTTGAGTTCCATGAGCAGTTTGTATATTTTGGAGAACCTACCTAAGGATGCAAAAGACCTGTACTCAGAAGACTATAAAACACTGATGAAAGAATCAAAGATGACATAAACAGATGGAGAAATATACCATGTTCTTGGATTAGAAGAATCAATATTGTGAAAATGACTATACCACCCAAAGCAATCTACAGATTCAATGCAATCCTTATCAAATTATAGATGGCATTCTTCACAGAATTAGAACAAAAAATTTTACAATTTGTATGGAAACACAAAAGATCATGAATAACCAAAGCAACCTTGAGAAAGAAAAATGGAGCAGGAGGAATAAGGCTCCCCAACTTCAAACTATACTACAAAGCTACAGTAATCAAGACAGTATGGTAGTGGCACAAAAATAGAAATATAGTTCAATGGGACAGGATAGAAAGCCCAGAGATAAACCCACACACATATGGTCCCCTAATTTATGACAAAGGAGGCAAAAACATACAATGGAGAAAAGACAGCCTTTTCAATAAGTGGTGCTGGGAAAACTGGACAGCTTACATGTAAAAGAATGAAATTAGAACACTCCCTAACCCCATACACAAAAATTAACTCTAAATGGATTAAAGACCGAAATGTAAGACCAGATACTATAAAGCTCTTAGAGGAAAACATAGGAAAAACACTCTTTGATATAAACCACAGCAAGATCTTTTTTGACCCACCTCTTAGAATAATGAAAATAAAAACAAAAATAAACAAATGCGGCCTAATTAAACTTAAAAGCTTTTGTACAGCAAAGGAAATCATAATGTGAAAAGACAACCCTCAGAATGGGAGAAAATACTTGCAGATGAACCTACTGTCTTTCATATTGCTTCAGGTGTAATAGATGTAAAAGACAAATTTTTAATCCTGTCATTTTTATTTCAAAATCCATTATATACTGCTCTTTTTCACTCAGACTAAATACCAATATCTCTTTCATACCTTAGAGTGTCCTTCATGATCTGAAAACTATAGGCCACTTTAATTAGTCTCTTGCCACATTTTCCACTTGGAACTCAATCCTAATTATATAAAAATAATTCACTTTCCCAAAATTCCATGCTCTTTCAAGTTACCTTCTTAGTATGTGTTTGATACTTCTGTCTAGAAAGTCTGCATGTACAATTCCTTCAAATCATAGCTTATATTTTTAAGGAAGAGTTTCCATTTCTTCCACCCAAAATATCCAACACTATTATTTTATTGAAATACTTATCTGACTACATCTCTTTTTCCCCCCCAGTATCAATTTTTTTTTTCAGATATCAAAAAGCACTTCTCCCTATAAAGGACCTAGAAAGGGGTAGGTACTTGGTAACTGTTTATTTTACTTCAACTATAAATAGAATTATAAGAAAGTTTTATGAGGCATAATAAAATACTGATAATATAAATAAAATAATTGAAATAAATTATAGCTTGCTTGTCTTGCTATTTGTACAGAGAGCAGTACATATAACCAGGGCTGTACATTTTGCCTTTTCACAAACTCTTGAATCTAGAAAGAACTAAAGTTTAGTTGTAACCTAAATTCCATAAATCAGTTAATAACATTATATAAAACACAAAATTAGCCTTATATAGTTTTAAGAATTAATTTAAAAAATAACCATACTATATGCCTACAGAAATTGCTAAGGGAAAGAATAAATTTGAAAATGTTGAATCATTTTCAATTGAGTCACTTGTTATTACAAGCATGCAAAAGAAAATTCGTAATATTCTTCATGTTGTCATTATTATCTGGCTTCCAATTTACTAAGGAGTTGTCAGTTGTCACTCTATCACTGACTTAAAGGAAATCATTTTTCTTTTTCTATTAGCATTTATGATTTGTTTATTTTTAGTGATTTTCAATTTTATAAGTATGTATGAACTGTTTTAAAATTATTTATTGGTGTTCATCAGTGAATTTTCAGTCACTGTCTTCTGAATATGCCTGTCACATTCTCTTTATTATATCTGGACATATCTACATATATCTATCTATTATCTATCTATCCATCCATCCATCCATCCAGGCTAGTCATTCTCATTCTAAAACTTCTTATTCTAGTTTATGTTTCTTAACATTATACAGTTTCCCTTCAGTATCCACAGGGGATTGGTCCAGAACCCCATGGATAACAAAATTCACAGATGCTCTAGTCCCTTGTATAAAATGGTGTAGGACAGTCGGCCCTCCAGGGCCTCTGTTTTGACAGTGCTGAGCCCTTGGATAGGGATATGAAGGACAGACAGTAGTCACTATTTCTTTATATCTTTGTATGTATTATGGGTACTTTATATTTATTTTTCCCCCTAATATAAGAGGTTTTAATTTAACAATTAACATATTTCCTGAGATTTACTTTTGTACTTTTACAAATCTACTTGTATTTCCTTACTCACATTTTCATCCCCACTTTTATTTCTTCATACTTATTTTACACCCAAATATGATGACCTGGCTGTCTGTTGAAACTGCTGACTCATCTCCTTATTTCTGCATTGCTCCCTTCTTTCTTCCCTCCCTCTCTTCCTCTCTCCTCCTCCTCTATTTCCTCCCTTTCCTTCCTTCCTTCCTTCTTTCCTTCCTTCCTCCCTCCCCCACTTCCTCCCTTCCTCCCTTCCTCCCTTTCTCTTTCCCTTCCTTTGGGGGATGGGATTAATATGTACTATATTATATATTTTATATATACACTACTATATATAAAATAGATAACAAAAAGGACCTACTGTATAACATAGGTAACTGTATTCAATATTTGTAATAACCTATAAGGGAAAAGAATCTGAAAAAGAATATATATATACCTGAATCATTGTGCTGTACACCTGAAACTAACATGATGTTGTAAATCAACTATATGTATTTAAAAAATTAATTAACTAATTTTAAAAAAGATGAACTCCATAGTTTTAGATTCCACATATAAGTGAGATCATATGGTATTCATTTCTCTCTGACTTATTTCACTTAGTATAACACCCTCAAAGTCCATGCATGTGTTGAAAATGGCACAACTTCCTACTTTTTGATGGCTAAATAATACTTTATTATATATTTCTAATATATAATATATTTATTCTTATATATATCACATTTTCTTTACCCATTCATATATAAATGGACACTTAGGTTGTTTCCATGTCTTTGCTATTGTGAATGGTGCTGCAATGAACATGGGGGTACAGTTATCTGAGATAGTGATTTTGTTTCCTTTGGATATATACCCAGAAATGAACTGTTGGATTATATGCTAGTTCTATTTTTAATTTTTGAGGAAACTCCATACTGATTTCCATAGTGGAAATTTACGAATTATACTCCCAGCAACAGTGCACCAGTGTTCACTTTTCTCCACATTCTCACCAACAATTGTTATCTTTTATTTTTTTCATGGTAGCCATTTTAATGGTGATATATCATTGTGGTTTTGATTTACATTTCTCTGAGGACTTACTGATGTTGAGTACATTTTGATGTACTTATTAACCTTTACATGTCTTCTCTGGAAAAATAACAAGTCCTCTATTCATTTTTTAATCAGATTTTTTTTTAATGCTCATGAGTCCTATGAGATATTTATATATTTAGGACATTAACCCCTTACTAGATATATGGTTTACAAATATTTTCTCCCATTATGTAGATTGCCTTTTAATTTTGTTGATTGTGTATTTTGCTGTTCAGAAGCTTTTTAATTTGATGTACTCCTCTCTGGATTTTTGCTTTTGATGCTTGTGCTTTGGTTTCATATCCAAAAAATCATTTCCGGAACTGATGTCAAAGAGCTTCTGCCCCTAAGTTTTCTCCTAGGAGCTTATGGTTTCAGGTGTTACAATTAAGTCTTTGTTTCAAGCTAATTTTTTGTGAATGGTGTAAGATAGGGGTCCAATTTCATTTTATTGCATGTGAACATCATTTATAGTATAATTTATAGATGTGACTATATTTCCCCATTGGCTCCTTGTCAAATATTTTACCATAGTTTACCATATATGCATTGGTTTGTTTCTGGGCTCTCAATTCTGTTCCATTGGTCCATGTGTCTGTTTTTATGCCAGTACCATACTGTTTTGGTTACTATAGCCTTGTAATATAGTTTGTAATCAGGAAGTGTGCTGCTTCTATCTTTGTTCTTTCTCACGATTGCTTTGGCTATTCAGTCTTGTGTTTCTATACAAATTTTAGGGTTTTTTCCTATTTAGTGAATAATGCCATTGAAATTTTGATAGGGATTACATTAAATCTACAGATGGCTTTGGGTAGTATGGGCATTTTAGCAATATTAACTCTCTGATCCATTAATATAGTATATCTTTCCATTTACTTGTATCTTCTTCAATTTCTTTCATCAACACCCTAGAGTTTATGGTGTATAGATCTTTCACTTCCTTGGTTAAGGTATGTTTTCTATCTCTTTGTTGAACTTCTTATTTTGTTCCTGTATTTTTTCCTCATTTTGTTAAATTTTTATCAGTGTTCTTGATGTCTGAGCATGTTTACAACAATTATTTTAAATTCTTTGTTGAGCAATTCATGCATCTCCATTTCTTTGGAGTCAGTTACTATTAGTTTACTGTGTTTCTTTGATGGAGTCATGTTTGATTCTTCCTGATCCCTGTAGCCTTACATAGGTATCTGCACATGTAAAGAAGCAGTCTCCTCTTCACCAACAGGCGGGACATGCTATGACCCCAGGTCTACCTGTGTAGTGTGCCAAGTGCAGGACTGTATGGCAGCTCTGGGCCCTAGGGGAATGTAATGTCTCATTGGCTCAGGCCACTGAGACTCATCACATTGACAACTGCATGGACCTTGACAAGCACTGCAGGAGGTTCTTACTGGCTGCAAGGCTGTTGGGTTCCTCAGCAGTGCCCCCAGTTTCAGCAGCTAGGGACCAGGGCATGTAGCCATGATGGCCAGAGTAGGTGATGCGCGCACACTGTGCTGCGGGGGCCAATTGTAGGTACTGGTGTAGTGGCAGGGGTCAGTTGCAAACACATATGTAGTGGTGGGGGTCAGGGCCAGAAGCAAGTGCCTGGGCCAACTGTGAGCACACTGGCAGCTGCTGAGGACTTGGCTGTTGGCGTGTACTACTGTGGCAGCAGGATGGCTGTCCAGCAGTAGAGGGCAGTAAAGAGACTCAGCCTAGTGGTGTGCAAGTACACAGCTAGATGGGTTAGTCCCAAGCACACTCCCAGCAGTGGGGGTCAGTCGTGGTGTTCTAGGCTAGTGTACTGCACTCACCCAGCCACAGAGGTCTAGGATAGATGTGGGTATGGATCCCCTATTCTTGTGGGGGCAGGACAGGGGCTGAGGAAATGGAGAGGAACTCAATTGACTGGCATCTGCCAACATGAATACCTGTGGGGCAAAACCAGTGAAATCTGCAGGGGGTTGGTGGCAGCTGTGATGGCCATTGGTTCTTCAGTGGTGAAAGCAGATAGTCCTCTGAAGAGGACTGGGAACGATGGCTGCTCATGCTCCATAGCTGATATTGGTAGTCCCTGCTCTTCCTGCTTGTTCCTAGCCATTTCTATACATCTCAGCTTTGCTGGTCTTTGGATGGGATGAAGCTAAAGTAGGTCCATTGTGCACGGCCCTGAAAAGTTGGGGAAGCTGGTTATTTACCCTGCTCTCCACTTGCCAGTGAGGGGAACTCTTTCTAGCTGGAGAGTTCCCTCTTGGCACTGAACAATTCTGGCCTAGAGGATTGGATGATGCAGGCAAAATGAAACTCTTCTTCCTTTCCATTTTATGTAGTTATTCTCAAAGTTTTTGTTCCACTGTGTTGCTGAAGTTTCTTAAGTGCACTCCTGAGCTCTCTCTGAGCCATTTGATTTTCTGTGGATAGCTATTTAATTGTTGATCTCCATGGAGGCACAGAGGTTGGGGTCTCCTACTTCACTGTCTTAGAGATGTCACTCCTCTAAAATAAACTGTTTGCTTGAAGGTTTTTGACAGTAAAATTTCATATATTTCCATGCTAAACCCTCATGAGCACAGGCTTAGAGGTTAAAGTTTATTTTCCATTCATCTTTATAATGTGGATAAAGCCCTTTGGCATCCCAAGTTTATCTTGGATGCTCTTTGACTTGCTGCCTTGGGTAAGCCTTAACCTTTAATTCAGCTCCAGTGTCCTCTGAAATATTTAAAGCAAAAGCCTAAGCACATTAGGGTTCAGAGCATAATGTCAGATCAAGAACTAGATTTAGTATTTGTCTGTCTTCACACCTTTCAGCCTCCACTTTATTTTTGGCCTCTAAAGATTTGCTACTTTTTGTCATCTGGGCATTAGATTTGAAATACTAAGTATTTAAATATTTTATCCTATGTTTTTAGTTGTTTTCAATAGGAAGTTTATTCAGTGTTTCTAATCTGTGATATTGCGGGAAACTGAAATCTTATGTACCCATTCATTCTCTTAATCACTTAGCAGTTTCTGGCTGTGAAACTGATTTTCCCAAATTTGTTTTATATATTCCTTTAGCCAAGTTTCTGTTTTTAGAAGATATCTAATTAGAATAATTTGAATGAATTATCCATCCTTAAATATTTCCACAGGTAAAATATAGACTTTTTCTAAACCAGTTATTAATCTGTGGTTATATATTATAAATATGAATAGTTCATTTTGAAATATCATCCTTCTCTTATTTATTACGGCAATTTGGTACATATGTTTATACATTTGACTGGGCATTTATTTCCTACAGAACATCATTTTCCAACTTCTCTGGGTACAGCCCTTCTTTCCTTTGGCACTGTCATACATTAAACCATATGGGAGGAGATGACTAAACCCAAATTTGGGTAACCTCTACACCAAGCAATAGTCTTAATGTGTCACAAGCTAAATTATTCAAGTCCTCTTTTGGTAATTTGTATTTTGAGTGAATATACCTATAGTCAAAAGATGTTTGAAACTGAATCGCCTGAGGTTTGTGCCTGAAAGTGAGATCCCAGAAGTGTCATGGTCACTTGCCATTATTAAGCTGCCTTCAGTATGTTAGCAAAGCAGTAATCTGCCAGTACATAAACTTTAAATTTTTTAAATGTCACTTCCTTTAGTAATAAGAATTCTTTGATATTGATAGACACCTCATCTTAAAGTAGCTTAAATTTGAAAAAAGAAAGAAACGATTAATAGGGAAGAAGGAAGGAAGGAATGTAGGGAGGGAGGGAGAAAATAAAAGAAAAAAAGTAAGAAAGACATTTGTTCACTCATCCATGAAAAGTTCCAGACATGGATGGACTCAGGGCCCCAAACTACTGAGTATGGTACAGATTCTCTCTTTCTCTTGGTGATGACCTTCTCTGTGTTGACTTCATTTTCTAGGCATCTCTATACAAGCCATCATTAAGAAATATGGCTACAGCTCCATTGTTCTGTCATGATCTACATTTCAGATGGACAGAAAATATGTCTCCAGTTAAAACCAAAGAATGTCCTGGAAAGATATCATTAGAGAAAGAAAAGTAATTTGCAACCTAAACAAGAGTGAAAGGGGGCTCTGAGAAAGTCTAGCTTATGAGGCCACCTCAGGAATCTAGAAGGTGGAGTGAGCATCACTCAAAATTATGTGGACCAATGTGGTATGAATAGTGGTTCTTCAAAAGGAAAAATCAAATTCAAATGGAAGAAGTGATACAATGTCAACCAAATAGCACAAAGGCCATTATACTTTTTCTTGTTTTCCATCCAAATAACACTAACTGAAAAAATGGAATACAATAAAATAAAACTTCATATCATTTGCATTTCTTTTGAAATACATCCATGTGAAGATGTACACAAAGCTCAATCTTTACTGATACTTAATCACTACTTTTTTAAAAAAAGAAAAGTAAGGACTTAAAGTGCAAAATATAAGATGCATTCTATTTTATTAACAGGTATGTGCTTTTTCTCAAGGGTTGATCTGAATTAGCATCATGAAAATTTATGCCATTTTTTAAAAAGACATAAGATAGTAACAAGTTGACTAGATCAATGAAAATATATAACTTAAGTATACAACACAATTCAATTCAGGAGAGTGCTTTTATCCTTGTATTTAGAGGATGGTATGTTTTTATCATCAAACCTGGCACTGACTACCATGAATTTATTTTTGAAGAGAATGTTGCTGCGTGCAGCTCATGCTATGAGTTTTTTTTTTTCAATGATATGTTTAAAGTGATCTATTGTGCTTGATTTTAGAACTGAAAAAATTAAATCATTTTTTTTCTTGTCTGAATGATTAACTGAGAAACTCTTGTCTTAATTTATATCCTTCTTTATAGATATATATATATGTTATTACATATGGAGGTTCAAACTATCTACCTTCCTCCATAATCAGAGTAGGCATTATTACATAGTCAGAAGTGTGTGTCCTTTGGAAAGAGGCTTATTTTTGAAACCTGAATCTGTCTTTTAAAATTGTGTCATGTTGGACAGGAAATGTAACTTCTTCATGGCTCAGTTTCTTCATCAGTAAAATAAAAATCCTAAAATCTGTCTCACAGAGTTGTCAGAATAAATTGGATGATATATTTAAAACACCTAATAAGTCTACCCAACTGAAATTATTAAAACGTTTGTTCCTTTGCTTTAAGTTATTACATCCTTGCCCCTTCTTCTCACACATAAGTGCTCAACAGTACAAAGTTCAACTATACCAGGTTGCTCACCATTATCTGTAATTTCTGATCTCTGTGGTTTGGATCAAATATTACCTCACAGTAAAACAGAGACAACTCTTGCTTCTCCTTCAAGGCCCAGATTAAAAGTATTTATACAGCATTTCCACTCCCTACTCTTCAAAAATTGAATTAATCACTGTCCCCTTTATCCTCCATAACCATTTTGAGCACTTATAACATTCTCATGTATACTATAATTATGGTTATAAATTTCTCTCTTTCAGCATATCAAATCGCTAGAAGGACAAGAGTTGTAGGAAAGAACCAGGGAACACACATTCTTATACAGGAGCATTAACTGTAATTTGTTTCTCTTCCCTCCCTTAAAAAACACCAATAAAGAGTTATTATTATTTTATTTACTGTTCTCAATATGTGGCACACAAGCTTTTAGCACTGTGCCAAGTATACAGAGAATGTTCAATAAAGAAAATTATCATTTTGTGGTCAGTAGAGCCTATGGGAGGCAACATAGCTTAACACTCAGGAGATGAGACTCTGGAGCTGTCTACATTTGAATCTCAGTTCCTCCACTTTCTGAAAGTGTGAAATTTAGTTAATCGTAAAATGGGATAATAATACCTTACCCCATTGGGTTATTAGGAAAATTCAGTGAGTGATTTTTTTCAGTAACTGCAATAGCATTAGAAGAATACTTGGAGCATAGTAAGCACATATTGAATAGAGAATACCTAAGAGTTAAGCTCCGGGAATCATATTTTTTGAATTGGTGGTATACCTTCTCCTATCTGGGGGAAATTGTGGCAGTTATGTAGCCTTTCTATACCATTACTTTTCACCTACAATGTGTGAATACTATGCCATAATTTAACCTGGAGTATTAATTGAGACAATGCTTATGTAGGGTCTGGAACAAAGAGATCTCTGAATACGTGATAGTTACCATCATCATTTGCCATTTCTTAAAAAATATGTTCTTGACTGCTCCATATTCTTTATTTTTGCCGTTGAACTCTTGGAGAAAACACTTCACACCATTGTGTCTTATCTTCTAGCTATCGGAATATCACATAAATTATAAGAAATAAGATCCCTTTTGGAAATATCTGTTAGTACCTGAAATTTAGCTACTCAGAGACATATTTTCATAATTAACTCTGTTCAAAGTAATTAAAGTGAGGTACCTTAGGCTAAGTAAATTTCCAGAAGAGGCACTATTTTCTCATCATTAGTCACCTGAAAATAGGCAATGTATGTATAATCCTTAAGTAAATCAACACCTTAAAGGCAGGTGTAAAGCAGCAGGGAGGGTGTTACTCTTTTAATTATATCAGGTTAATGTCTAGGAAAGAAATCACACATAAAAATATAAACAATTTTGACATATAAAAATTGAATTCTTAAATAATCTGTACTAATTGTGGCAGCTGTACAAGGTTCAATTTCCGATCAAGATTCACAGAACCATAGATAAAAATGTTTACAAATCCACAGTTCACTGCAGAAAAATACAGTATAGCAACAGCGTTAGTTGACACATGAATCACAACCAAGGGCTGCCTCACAGCAAGGAGTATGAACAGATCTTGTGTGATTCCCCAATTGCCTTACCTCCATAGGGTCTGTACCAGATATTCTTCTTTCTCAAATCAGGAACCAGTATTTTGGCCATGAAACTTTTTGGAACTAAGACGGAGTTGCTGTAGTCTGCTGGTCACCTCAGCATATTGTTTTTATGTAACCAGCCCTAAAGACAAAGCCCTCTGGGAGTCTTAGAAGGACCAGGTGCAATTCACAAATCTCACTGCTATTAAAAACAGTGCTGTTAAATTGGTGCAAACTGCCCCCAAGTTCTTTGAGTAAATGGTTAAAAAGCAACACTATTAACCAGTCTATTTGAGCCAGACAAGTATATATAGTATAATAAATCTCATGAAAACCAGTTGGAAGATAACCAAACCTCAATAGACAAATGAGATGTATAATACATACACATTCAGAAAAGGATAAACACACAGGAAAATTATATTCAGATTCAAAAAATTAAACAAATCAACATAACAATTCAATTTTTCTCTCTTCATGTTAATTTTTATCACCTTTCAAGAAATAAAGTTTACAAATATTATTATGATTAGCAAGAATTAAGTGGGACAGGTACTCTCATACCCTGCTGATGGGACTATAAATTAAAACAGGTAAATTAGCCTGAATTTGGTAATCAGATGTCCATATTAGCTGTTTGGCTCAAATATTTGTCTAGAATGGAAATCAGGAATTTGATCTATCCTTCTACTTTCAAGCTCATACACTATCTGTTTGAACTTGTCACACATAATTTTAAAATATCATCAAGTTAGATTTCCCTTCTTTTATTTCAGTAGAGTGAATATGAGTGATAGGTATACTGTAGTTTCCTCTTATGTAAGATATCACTGGTACTAAATTTTTACCCCTTTAATGCCTCATCATATATATTAAACAAATGACATATCCATATCTCCTAAAACATCCCCTTTTGTTTACTTCATATTTAAGTTTAGTACTTATCTGAGGGGAATTGTAATATTATTTGTATTTCAAGTCTGGAGATTCATATTCTAATTGTGTTTTTGTCCCAAACTGGCTATATATTATAACTAACTTGCTCTTCAGTTCACTTCAATAGTTAATTCAAAATTCTCTCACAATTCCCAGACTTTTGATTCTTTCTCCTTCCTCCTCCCCTTTTCACACCTCACCTCCCCATCTCCCTCCTCTGCTTCCCTGAGAATACAAGAGTCATCACAATAGAAAACACCGCAACTTTCTCAGTCCACGGCCATGTGCATCTGCACAATCCTTCTCTGCTATCGTTGGCTAGTTCCCAGGCAGGCCCTCTAGCCTTCTGGAAGAATTTTAGTCACTGAGTCTCCCTGATCTCTCATATAATTTTCTAATTTCCCATTTAAATCTTATCTTTCTTTCATTATTTAAAGTATATAACTAAAACTTAAACAGAAGTTTTCTACCCCTTTACTTTACTCTCCAAATAATACATTATACCACCTTACGCTTTCATAACAAACTTTTTGAAAAATGATTCATATTTATTATACATTGTTAAAGAAAAAAATATTCAATGACACTTTTTAAAGCCTGGTAAGGAAGACTTTATTTGGAGACGTGTCATTATATTAATAGGTATAGGGAACACTATGATGAAATTTTGCAGTGTGGGAGAGACTGGGTTTAACTCTGAATACAGTATGGGCAAGTGGGAATTTATAGCCAAAGAACTGGGTGGTGGTCAGTGTATGGAAAATAAGAGAAAACATCAGGGATATGGGGGATTCTGGCTAAACCAATCTAATAGATCTAAGAGGATTCTTGCTAAAGATGGGTAGGGTAATCAGATATCACGTGGGGGACTGTGGAGAATGAGAAACCTGATCAGATATCAACATGATCAGATATCAACATGATCAGATATCAATGGTGGGGAAGATACTGACTAAAGTGACTTAGCAAGATTCTTGCTAAAACTGGGTTTTAAAAGGAAGTCCACAGACGGGCCTAGGAGAAGGTTCAGGAGCCTGAGTAAAGTTTAGTCAAGCAAAGAATTTTGTCACTATCTCCTTAAGGTCTCCTCACAAGAGCTTCCCTAATAAGTTCCAGCTATAGTTTGCTCCATCAATCTATAGAAATCACTCTTTCTAATGACAAAAATGACCTACATGTATGCAAACCTAATATAAACCTAATGGACATTTTGTACTTCTTATCTTACTCATTCATTTTATTGTCTGCTTCTTGAAAGTCTTTCTTCCTTTGATCTTTTCTGGATATTTTCCTATCCAGATACTCTGTTTACATCTCATAGTGCTATTTGTATTCTTCTATTTTTATCCTGCCTATTAATATTAGAGATATTCAAAGCTCAATTCTATGCCATTTTCTCTTATTATATTTCATTCTCTATGGCTACAATCACATTCTATATGCAAATGTATATCATACATTTATATTTTTAGATTATCTCTCTCCTTTAACACCCTGGTACATAATAATCACTATATCAGAGTTTTCTAGTATCCTTGATATATGATTACTTTCAAGAGTATCAGTCCTGAGCGTCAGACCAACAGAAGCAGTGGAATACGGTAGAGAAAGCTCTGCAAAGGTATCAAAGAACAGGTATTTTTTCCATCCTCAAACTAATTATGTGACTTTACACAAGTAATTCAGCTTCTACTGACCTTATCTGTTCCCTTATCTATATGCAAATGCAAGATCTGCATTATTAAATAATCTTTAAGGCCCTTCCAACTCTGAAGTTTTATTATTCAATTTCAGCCTGGCTAGCTCAATGATCTTGATACTGATATTGATAAGTAACGTCACCTTTTATTGCAGTGTTGTAAGTTATGGCATTTATATAGATAACAGAAAAATGCATTTAAGGTCATGAAATAGTTTATAATAAACTTTGTTCTCCTATAAGTATACTTAGACATGAACTTTTTAATAAGACATTATTTAAAGGAAAAAGGAAGAAAGATTAAAAAAAGAAAGAAAAAAAGGAAGAAAGAAAGGAATGAACCAAGGAAGAAATCTTAAAAAAAAAATGAATTAGGTTAAAAAAAATTAAATACACACAAAACTATGGCCGGATATACTAGAAAACAAAATACAGAATTAGGACTTATGAAGTAGAGAGATGAAAACAGAATACTGGGAACAATGTAGGTAGATGGGAAAATTGCCCAGGAAAGAACAAGGGTTGTAGAGAGAGGTTCTTCTCCTGTGTGTGCCTATGCCAGAAGTAAGGGCTGGACATCTTTAAAGGACAACTGATGATAAAGTTTCTTACTTCACAATGTCCTCTAAGATAGTTTTGTCCACTACAAATCAAAATCTCCTGGTTGATACAGTTTAGGAGAAAGGAACACTCTTTAAAAACAGAATCTTCCTAGTCATTGTCCCATGGTAGGAATTTTATTGTCTAGGCCCTAATATATAGATCATTTTATACCAAACTCCAATTAAAAATTAGGCATATAACTGCTTCTATGCAAAAAAAAAAAGAGATATAAAAATATAAAACTACAAAATTCACAATTTAAACAATAAATTATTATCTAAACAATGACTGATTTTAATAAATTAGGGAACACAATTTTTATAAAATCAAATAATGAATAATGAATACACAGTACACTAAATTGAGAGACATAAGTAGACAGAACATGTGACCCAAACAAGAATCTAGTTCAAAATATTCACTTCATTCATTGATTCATTCATTCATAGTTGTGCTGATGAATAAATATGTTAGCCACTAATTTTTAAAATATGGTTATATAATTTTGCTCAAAAAATTGTGTTTCATAGGGAACAGAAATGTGAAACAACTAATTACATTGCAGTGAATATAAATAAGAAAAATAGTGAGGACACAATGTTTTAAAGAGATTTAACAAAGGAGATGAGACTTTGAGAATCATTCTTCCAAATCAGGTGGATGATGTGAAGAGAAAGAGATTATGAGATTAGAGTGCACATTTTAGGACACAAAACAAGAGTCAATAAGTTTAAAAAGACAGAAATTGCATGAAGCATTTTTTCTAAACACACAGTAAAAGACTAGAAATAAACTACAAGAAAAAAACAAACTCATGGAGAGTAAACAATATGCTACTAAACTACCAAGGGATCAGTGAAGAATCCAAAGAGGAAATCAAAATATATATATATATATATCTGGAGACAAACGAAAATGAAACACAACAATTCAAAATCTATGGATGCAGCAAAAGCAGTTCTAAAGGGGAAGATTATGGTGATACAAGTCTTCCTTAAGAAACAAGAAAAATAATCTCAGATAAACAACATAACCTTACATGTAAAGGAACTAGAAAAAGAAGAACAAACAAAATCCCAAATTAGTAAAAGGAAAGAAATCATAAAGATTGGAGCAGAAATAAATGAAATAGAGACTAAAAAAAAAAAATTGAAAAGATTAAGGAATCTAACGTCTGGTTCTCCGGAAAGATAAACAAAATTGATAAACTTTTGACCAGACTCATCAAGAGAGGCAAACAATTGTACGCCAATAAAATGGAAAACCTAGAAGAAATGTATAAATTCCTAGAAATATACAATCTCCCAAAACTGAATCAGGAAGAAATAGAAAATATTAACAGGCTGATTACCAGTAATGCAGTTTAATCAGTAATAATAATAAAAAAAAAACTCCCAACAAACAAAATTTCAGTATCAGACAGCTTCACAGTAGAGTTCTTCCAAACATTTAAAGAAGAGCTAGTACCTATTCTCAAACTCTCCCCAAAAATTTAAAAGGAGGGAATAATTCCAAACTCATTCTATGAGGCTAGCATTACCCTGATATCAAAACCAGACAAAGACACACACACACACACACACACACACACACACACACACACACAAAAAAAGAAGAAAAAAGAGAGAAAATTGTAGGACAAAATCCCTGATGAACATGTAAATATCTTCAACAAAATATTAGTAAACTGAATTAAACAATACATTAAAATGATCCTACCTCATGATCAATGAGGTTAATTCCAGGGAAGCAAGAATGATTCAATACCCACAAATCAATCAATGTGATACACATATTAACAAGATGAAGGATAAAAATCACACAATCATCTCAATAGATGCAGAAAAAGCATGTGACAAAGTTCAACATCATTTGTAATAAAATCTCTGAAGAAAGTGGGTATAGAGGGAACATATCTCAAGATAACAAAGGCTGTTTATGAAAAACCCATTCTTAACATCGTACGCAAGTATGAAAAGGTCAAAGATTTTCCTCAAAAATCAGGAACAAGGCAAGGATGCAACTCTTATCTCTTTCATTTAACATACTATTGAATTTCTAGTCAGAGCAATCAGACAATAAAAAGAAATAAAAGGCATTCAAATTGGGAGAGAGGAAGTAAAACTGTCACTATTTGCAGATGACATGATGCAAATAGTGTATGATGCAGATTTTCTATATATAGAAAATCCTATAGATTCTACAAAAAAACTATTACAACTAATAAGTTTAGTAACTTTGTAGGAGACAATATACAGAAATCTACTGCATTTCTGTAGACTAATAATGAACTATCAGAAAGAGAATTCAAGATAAAAGTCCCATTTTACAATCACTTTAAAAATAAGATACTTAGAAATAAATTTACCAAGGAGGTAAAAAGACTGTACTTTGAAAACTAAAAGACATTGATGACAGAAATTGAACACAATACAAATAAATGGAAAGATATATCATGCTTGTGGATCAGAAGCATTAATGTGTCTAATCTTTGAACAATACCAGAGTTAGGAGCACCACCCTCTACACAGTCAAAAACCCATGTATAACTTTATAGTGGCCCTTTGTATCCACAGTTCCACATCTTCAGATCCAATCAACCATGTATCTTGCAGTACTGTAGTATTTACTATTGGAAAAAAAAATCCACCTAAAAGTGGACCCAAACAGTTCAACTCCATGTTGTTCAAGGGTCAACTGTATTTTTAAAATGTCTGTACTACCCAAAGCAATCTACAGATTCAATGAAATCCCTATCAAAATACATTTTTCACAGAACTAGAACCACTAACACTAAAATTTGTATGGAAAACCAAAAGACCACAAACATCCAAGCAATCTTGAGAAAGAACAACAAAACTGTAAGGTATCATGCTCCCTGATGTCAAACTACATGACAAAACTATAGTAATCAAAAGAATATGGTAGTGGCAGAAAAACAGACACCTATATTGATGAAACAGAAAAGAGAGGCCAGAAATAAACCCATGCACACATGGTCAATTAATCTATGACAAAGGGGGCAAAAATATACAATGGGGGAAAAGTTTCTTCAATAAGTGGTGCTGGGAAAACTGGACAGCTACATGTAAAAGAATGAAACTAGACCATATTCACACACCATATACAAAAGTAAACTCAAAATGGCTTAAAGACTTAAATGTAAGACATGAAACCATTAAACTCCTAGAAGAAAACACAGGCAGTATGCCTTTTGACATCAGTCTTATAAACATTTTTTTAGATGTCTCCTCAGGCAAGGGCAACAAAAGCAAAAATAAACAAGTGGGACCACATCAAAGTAAAAAAAAAGGCAACCTACTGAATGCGAGAAGATATTTGCAAATGATATAGGTGATATCCAAAATATATAAAGAACACATACAACTCAACACCAAAAAATCAAACAACCCAATTAAAAATGGGCAGAACTCAATAAACATTTTTCCAAAGAGGAAATGCAGATGGTCAACAGACACACGAAAAGATGCTTAACATTGCTAATCATCAGGGAAATGCAAATCAAAATCACAATGAGATATCTCACACCTGACAAAATGGCTATCATCAAAAATAACACCAGTAGGGCTTCCCTGGTGGTGCAGTGGTTGAGAGTCTGCCTGCTGATGCAGGGGACATGGGTTCATGCCCTGATCTGGGAAGATCCCACATGCCACAGAGCGGCTGGGCCCATGAGCCATGGCCGCTGAGCCTGCATGTCTGGAGCCTGTGCTCCACAACAGGAGAGGCCACAACAGTGAGAGGCCCACGTACCGCAAATAATAATAATAATAACACAAATAACAACTGTTGGCAAGGATGTGGAGAAAAGGGAGCCCTCATGCACCACTGGTGGGAAAGCAAATTGGCACAGTCATTATGGAAAATGGCATGGAGGTTCTTCTAAAAATTAAAATAGAACCACCATACCTCCCACCAATACCACTTCTGGGTATTTTTTCCTAAGAAAACAGAAACACTAATTAAAAAACATATATGCATATGTATATATATAAAATGGAACACTACTCAGCCATAAAAAGAATGGACTCTTGCCATTTTCAACAGCATGGATGGATCTATAGGGTATTATGCTTAGTGAAATAAGTCAGTCAGAGAAAGACAAATACCATTAAGTTTCACTTATATATGGAATCTAAAAAAATAAACAAAAACAAATGAACAAACATAACAAAACAGAAATGAATCAGAGACTGAGAGAACAAGCAGGTAGTTGCCAGAGAGGAGGGGAGAGGAATGGGAGGATGAGTGAAATATGTGTGGGAGATTAAGTGGTACAAGCTTTCAGTTGCAAAATAAATGTGCCATGGGAATAAAATGTATAGCATGGGGCTTATGGCCAACAAATTGTAATAACTTTGTAAAAAATGTTGTTTGAATTTAGCTGTGTCTGTATTGATTCTTCATTTTAATATACAGTAACATTTTCAGAAATGCAAGCAGTTTGTACAGAATGGTAAACTTGCACTTGGGTTTTTTTGCAACTCTACAATAAGTTGTTAATTTTTGGGAAATTATATCAGCAATGACTACACTGTTCCTGATATTTCATTTACCTACCAATTCAACATCTTTGTAATAGTCTATGTCACTGATTATGATGCATTACTGTGCCTTCTTGTGTAGTGGTTTTTCAGGGAATACTTATTGAAATGCATATTACTTTATTTTTTGGTTTTTCCTTTATGTTAGTATTAGTATACTACATTAGTACTTCAAAATTATTTTATGTTATATTCTATTTTTTCTATATATTTTGTTTCAGAAGAGTGAAGTGAGCATTAAAAATGGCTTGTTATAAAAATGGAATTTCAGTTTGATAGAATTGAAAATCACTTAGTTTATGGTAAAGGCTTAAACTGGGCCAATATTGGTATAAATGTAAGAGAGAGGTTTGAGTGAAATGTATTACACAGAATCAGTCCAATTTGCTAATTTTTAGGTTGAGGGACAGTAGGTGTTGTCAAAGCCCATCCATACCCCACTGGCCTACATCTGAAAACTCATTTTCAGTACTGTAGATATTTTATATACACTGTCACTCCTGTCTTTTAGTTTCTCTGTGAGCAATTTCTCTAGCCCTTAAAAAAATCAGTCCAAACTAAAGAAGAATTTGGTGGATAAATACTGAAGCTTTTTCACCCCTCAGTGAGATAATTCTGAGACACATTTTACCCAAATGTAGAGGGTCCTCAGTTGCACACAGTGTAACCTGCTCTGCAGTTCACACTTTACTGGCTTTTCTCCCATCCCTGTATACCTGTCCCACATCCCACTCCTGCTCTCTATGATTATTTCCAAATACAATATCTCCACTCAAATTTTTTTCTCAGGTCTATTTGGGATGGGGTGGTGAAACCCAAGCTTAGACAAAGAAGAAACATATAAATAATTTTAAACTTTGTAGTTGCTATTCTACTGCCTGGACAAAATTTCCCTCAGACATTTTCATGGCTTGCTCTCTTTCTTCTTCAAACTTTGGCTCCAATGGCACTCTGTTAGTGAGGATTTCCCTGATATCCTATTTAATATAACATGCACCCACAACAAGCACTTCTTATAATCCTTCCACGTTGTATTTGAGTTTTCTAGAGGATGCAAGAGTGCATACTTTTAGGTGAAAGTTGATTTATAACCTCTTGCCTGGTAGATAGGTCCAGGCAGGGAGAAAGACGTAGGAATCACCAGATTGCTGATGGATAAGACTGCACAGGAAGATGAGCAAAGTGGGAGGGATTCGTAAAATATAAGGATTTCCTACATCAGGAAAGATTTTAGACAATAAAAGGGCACAATTTACACATCAATTTCTCTCCAGGAAAGAGAAAAAACACTCACATGAGCATTTTAATGTTTAGCCAATCTAAATTTATATTACAACCTAAACTTACAAGTGGTTTCTGTCTCAGGTTTCTATTAAAGATATAACTTGCTTTTATGTAGTTTTAGTTACTCAAAAGAAACTTCATTTAATTTCTGTCACCATGGAGTAAGTTTACAGTCAAATTAGCATCAGACTATTCAACTAAAAATACTAGTATTCATTTCTCATAACTAAAATGAATTTTCAACAACTGTTGTCATTAAAGAAAAGTTATCTTCAATACTTATTCATTTTTAAGATTTTTTCCCAATCACTTTTGAAGATAAGCCTGCTGTGAATAGGCTCCCCTTAATGCCTCCTTCTAGAATATCAAAATATACTTCCTTATAGATGTTTTTACTTTAGATATGCACATTGAATAAAAACTGGCTTTTGATTGTACTTCCAAAGATTAAATTCATCATATAAATGTAAGTATTAAGCTTTAGAAATAAACTCATAACTAAATTCTCAGAGTTTACAGTGAATACACCTTGGTTTATAAAGAGAATTTCTTAATGCAAAACTGTGAATGATAATAAAATTTTTAGACATTAGTCCAAAAACATGTAAAACAAAAATGTACTAATTCAAATGAAAGACAATTTTTCTGTAATAGATTTTTGCAAAAGAGACAATAAAGGATTATGTAGTGTGATGGTTAACTTTATGTATCAATTTAACCAGGTCATAGGGTGCTCAGATATTTGGTTAAACATTATTCTGGGTGTGTCTCTACGGGTTTTTCTAGAAGAAATTAACATTTAAATCAGTAGTCTGAGTTAAAGCAGATTGCCCTATCCAATGAGGGCAGGTGTACCCAATTCACTGAACATCTGAATAGAGCATAAAAGGCTGAGTAAGGGAGAATTAACTCACTACGCCTGATTATCTTCAAGCTGGGACAGTGGTCTTCTCCTGCCTTCAGACTCAGACTTGAACTTAAATGTTTAAATGTGCTAATTTCTTTTTAAATTGAAAAATACAGGCAATGGGAAGATAAAAAGTATTTACACATTGTCTCAACATCTGGGGATAAATAATGTTATTTATAATGTTATTATATTTCTAGTCTATTTTGTGACTTGGTATGTTCTATAAGAACACAAGTGCATCTACAAGAAAAACTTTTGGCGTTGGAGATACAAAGAGGCATTCCATAGAATCGTTTTGCTAAAGAGACAGTAAAGCTTCCAAAGCATTTGGAATACATATATGAGACTATTATTTTGTGTCAACTTGCCTGGGCTAAGGGATGCCCAGAGAGCTGAGATGAACATTTTCTCCTGCCCTCAGACATTGGTGGCGCTTGTGATTCTTGGGCTCTCAGACTCAGATAGGGTCTTATACCACCAACACCTCAATTCACAGGCTTTTGGACACTGACTGATTTACAACAACAGATTTCCTGATTCACCAGCTTACAGATGGCAGATTATGGCACTTCTCATTTTCCATAATCCCATGAATCAATTCCTATAAACATCTCCTCTCACATATATCTATATATCACCTATTGTTTCCCATACGTAGTAAACTCTAAAGTTTCAACAAATATTGCTAGAACAAACAAATTCAGCAAATGGTAGCAGACACAAAGTTAAGACACAAAAAATAGTTCTGTTTCTATACACTAACAATTAACAATCTGGAAATAAAATTAAGAAAACAATTCTATTTACAATAGCATCAAAAAAAAAAAAACTTAGCTAAGGAAGCAAAAGACTTGTGCAGTGAAGACTACAAAACACTGCTGAAAAAATTAAGACATACATAAATGGAAACACATCCCATATTCAAAGACTGGAAAATTTAATATTGTTAATACTGTTAAAATGTCAATCCTATTCAAAATGATCTATAGATTTAATGTAATCACTATCAAAACTCCAAAGAAGTATTTTTGCAAAAGTAGAGACACCATTCTGGAATTCATATAAAAACTCAAGGGATGCTGAATAGTCAAAACAATCTTGAAAACAAAAACAAAGCTGGAGGTCTCATATTTTCTGATTTCAAACTATATTATAAAGTATAATAATCAAAACACTATGATACACACATAAAGACAGACATGTAGACCATTGGAATAGGATAGTGAGCCCAGAAATAAAACCTCACAAATAAGGTAAAATGATTTTCGATGAGTGCCAAAATCATTCACTGGGGGAGAGGGCAGTCTTTTCAACAAATGGTGCTGAAAAAACTGATATACGTATGCAAAAGAATGAAGTTGGACCCTTACCTAACATCATGTACAAAAATTAACTTAAAATTGATCAAATACCTAAATGTAAGGGGTAAAACTATAAAACTTTCATAAAATATTGGGCAAAATTTTCACTACATTGGATTTGGGAGTGATTTCCTAGTTGTGACACCAAAGACTGAAGCAACAAAAGAAGAAATAGAAAAATTAGACTTCACGGAAAAGAAAAACAATGTGCATCAAAAGATACTATCAACAAAATAAAAATGAATGGGAGAAAATATTTGCAAATCATATATCTGATTATGGATATAACACAGAATGTATAGAGAAATCCTAAAACTCAACAATAATAAAACAAACAACTGATTCCAAAAATGGGCAAAGAATATCATAAACATATCTCCAAAGATTTTTGGATGGCCAATAAGCACATGAAAAGATGCTCAAAATTCTTAATCATTAGGAAAATGCAAATCAAAGCTGCAATGATATCACCTTAGACCCATTAGGATGGCTATTATCAAAAAACAAAAATCCAGAAAATAACAAGTGTTGGAAGATATAGAGAAATAGGAACTCTTTTTCACTGTTGATGGGAATGTAAATATTATAGCTGTTGTGGAAAACAGTTTGAAGTTTCCTCAAAAACATTAAAAATAGAATAATCACATGATTCAATGTTTCCATTTCTGTGTATATACCCCAAAGAATTAAGAACAGGGTCTTGGATAGATACATGCCACTTCATTTTTATAGCAGCATTATTCACAACAGCTAAAACATGGAATCAAGCCAAATGTTTATGGACAGGTGAATGGATGAGCAAAATGAAATACACACACATATATATCTGTATATATGTATATATGTTTAGACACACACACACACACACACACACACACTGGAATACTGTTCAGCCTTAAAATGGAAGGAAATTCTAATATATGCCTCAACATGGATGAATCTTGAGGATACTATACTAAGTAAAATATTAATCACAATAAGACAAATATTGTATAACTCCACTTATTTGAGGTATTTAGAGTAGTCAAAATCATAGGAACAAGAAAAAGAATGGTTGTTGCCAGGAAATGGGGGGAAATGGAATATTATTGTTTGAGTTCAGAGTTTCAGTTTTGCAAGATGAAGGAGTTCCATTAGACGGATTGTAGTGATGTTTGCACAATATTAATGTACTTAATAGCACTGAACTGTACATCTAAAAATGGCAAAAACAGTAAATTTTATGTTACATGTATTTTACCACAATTTAAAAGAAGAAAAAAACGTTTAGAAAGGCTTACTCACAGAAGGGTGGAAGCATATTCTGACTAGAAATGTTAACTGACTTAAGAGTATAGGAAAACAGTTACTTTGGTGTTTCTGGTGCTTTTGGAACTTTGTTTTTTTTTTTGGTGTTTCCAGTAATCCATGAATTTCTAATTGTGGGGTAAGTTTAATATCTATTTTGCCCAGAGACTCTTGGTTTATCCTCAGTTAGCCTTGTACCAAGTATAAATATTAATAGAATCTCTTTAAAAAATTATTTAATGATATGTTGACACTAAGTAATAGACTTTTGGGGTCATTTAAAAGGTAAAAATGAGCAAAGTTTTGCCTGATAATGTATTATATTATTTACACTGAACAGATTGTGTGCAGATTTTGTTATTCCTTTGAACTACAGAAGAACTTACACAGATCTATTTCTCTGAACTGGTGTATCTATGTATAGTTTAAACATCATATTACTTATAACTTTTAACCAAAGAAACTAACTTGCATTTCACAGAGAAAACTGGGATAGGGTGATGTTGATAATTGTGCGTGATCATACAGCAAATTTGCAGAGCTCATGAAAACGTAACACAGCTGTCTATAGCCATACACATCATTTATACAGTTCTCAAAGGGACAGAAATGAATGCTCAGGATATACCTAAAGATATAGTTTTTCTGCAGCATATAAAAATAAAAGGTGGAAGTATATAAAGTTAAATTAGGCTTAGTAATCAATGTAGCATTCTCTTACTTAGAAATGTTCTAGATATCTTATGAGTATCCATTAACTCAACCTACTATCAGTCCAAGTATGCAAGTTACCTAAAGTTTTTTGAAATTATCTTCTGACACACTATAAAATACAACTATTATTGTAATAGTTTGTCAGAATAATGATTCAATTTGGTTTAAAAATTTATATTTTCATAATTATAAGTAGAGGCAATATTAGCCTATTTAATCAGTAAATCTGTATAAGTTTAGGGAGAAATACCCAAGTAGAATAAAAATGTATATGTATATTATATTTAATACTGACAAATCAGAAAACGCATAGCTGTTTTTATTAAACCAGAAGTATTAAACTAATCTTGGAACCAAGCAGAACCCTGCCTGCCCCCCCGCCCCCCAAACACAAAGGCCCCTCCATGTTTCCTGCCTCTTGTTTTTAGAGAAGCTGAAGTCTCCCAGGTCTTCCTGAGTCATATAGGAGCAGGCTCAAGCAGCTAATGATTAGGACTATAGAGTCACAGACAGTGTCTGATGCACATTCCTGAGTTGTTTTACATATACTGTAACTGCTACCAGAGGGGAAAGGCTGACTGCATGGTGACCAGACTGCAGCCATGACATAAACTGCTCTATTTTGAGCAGTACTGAGTCTATGGCTGACACAGTTCCAAGAACTGGCCTTAAGAGAATGGGATTAACACTATTGCTCAAAATAATCTATATCTTTGTGGGCATCAAAATAATTGTAGCTTGTTCTGCCCATGTATGTAAACAGGCAACTATAACTGTCAGCAGAGAGATGCTACAGACCCCTGTTGACATCTTTCACGCTAAGAATATGGCACCCTACATTAGCATGAAGAAGTTACAGAAGAGGGACCATTGCCCATGATCCCATAAAAAAGGAATGATGTTCTGACAAGTGGCCCCTTGTAAGCCCCTTCTGGCAGGGAAGAGCTCTCTGCAGGAAAGAGCTCTCTGCAGGAGGCCCCTTTGTTTTGTCACAAACCTTAAAACCAGGCACCCCCATGCTCTACTCATCTCTGGCCCTAGCACACTTTTTAAATCTTTTGACCACACAATACCTTGCCTAATTTGTTGGTTCTTTCCATACATCCAAGAAGTAGAAATGAAGAATAAGTAATTAACAGAAGACCAGATCTCTTTCCTAGTTTCCCCTTTAGTAATCTCACAAACTGTGCGAACAAGAGAGCATCTAAAGAAAAATCACAAGAAGTTGACAAGCCGGCACACAAGCCTGCAAACAGTGGGGGATGGTGATGACTCTGACCCCCATTTTAATGATTAACTGAGATTACTTCCCTTTTTCCCTTTAAAACCTTTCATGGCCAAGCAGAATCTTCGGAGATGGTTTCTGGGGGACACTGAGTCCACCGCCTCCCCAGATTGCCAGCATTCTGATTAAAAGCAATTTTCTTTCTACTAACATTTGTCTCTCTCACTTGAGTACTGATTTTTTGAGCAGCAAGCAGCCGAATCTGATTAGGTAACAATCTCACCTATCAAAGATTTACCTTAATTATGTGAACTTGAATTCTTAAAAAATTCCAAATTGGTTTCTTAAAGGATACTTTTAAAATCTCAGAACTGAAACTCTCAGAAGTTACTTCAGTTTTCTTATTTTCTATAAAAGAAATTGAGAATATTGTATTTATGTAAGGTCTATCTCTAATCCAATCAGAATATAGTTTTTTAATGAGATTCTACAATCTAATTTGGTATTACCATCTGGCGGGAGGAAATATTACACAATTAATGAGTGGGAAAGACTTCTCTGAATTACAGACACAAAAATGTACATACAGACACATATCAGAGCTTATAAACTCAATTCTAAAATCCCATCCCTGGATCAGGAGTAAACACAGATATATAAAACTCACACGTCCACATCAAAGATCTGTTCTCTTCTCAGTGGAGACACATTCTTAATTGATTTGAGCTCAGAACAGAAAAAAATGAAAAGAATAATAAACCAGATTACCTGTTGTCTCTTATCCAATAATGCTAAGAGCTCTATAAGCCATTAATCTGTTTATAAAGATCACCAAATTGTTAGACCATAAAACCAAATTCCCAATGGGAAATAACTTATTGGCTCTAAACAAACCAAAAATAAAACTCAAAGCAGAAGAAATCAGCACTAAAATCAAGCCAGTACTCAAAAATAATCAAAATCAAATTCTTGCCCTGCTACACATGAGCAAGACTCAGAAGCGCAAGATCAGGTGTTAAA
The DNA here is from genome assembly GCF_963455315.2 of Globicephala melas. Classification (NCBI taxonomy): domain Eukaryota; kingdom Metazoa; phylum Chordata; class Mammalia; order Artiodactyla; family Delphinidae; genus Globicephala; species Globicephala melas. The sequence goes on from NC_083315.2 coordinate 120,869,609, forward strand.
CTTCCTGTCTGGTCCCCAGGTTATAGCCAAGAAAGGAGCAAAGAAGACTCATTTTTAAAGGGAATTTAAAAATGAGCCATGGCATGAAAACTGTAAAAGAAAAAAAAATGCATCGGACAATTAAGAAGATTATTTTATTCAGGCTATTTTAATAGGGAGAAAGTTCATTTCTGCAGGAAAATGTCTTAGAGAAAAGGAAGTAAGCCTTAAGTTTTATAAAGGCAGTTAAACAAGGGACTCACAGGGAATGGTGGGCAATGACTATCTTAGTCATGAGGAAAGGTGGTCCCTGCAGTTAACTGTTTCCAAAGATAAAGTGATGAGGAACTTTATAGCCATCACTGCTTTCCAGGTGTACAGGGATCAGGCAAAGTTCAACATTGTTATGAATATGCATTGTTCTCCATCCTTGCTCCTTGGCAAGGAAATTCTCAGGGCAGTGACCAAGATGGTCTTAATGTTCCTCTCAGCTGGACTGTACTTCAGACAGGTTCATTTCTGGACATGGTCCTGACATCCCTTTTCCCAGAGCATTTACGTTGAAATTTTATAACTGCAAACTCTTCTTCTGCCTCTCTACAATGCACGTAAATCCCCACAGAAGCCTCTTGACCACTTGAGGACCCAGGGAATGTCTTTCTCAAGGACCTGAGAACCATGTCTTTGAAATGTAAACATCAAAGTAGATAGGGCCCCAATCTCCCAGTCCCTATGGGAGGTAGGAGCCAGTGGGCATCCGTAAGCAAACAAATGGCCTAATCACAGAGAAAAACATTTGCAAACTCAGGAATAACTTCTATTAATTCCCATTAACTCACAAATAACATTCCATTGATTGACCTTCTCCCTAAAGTCCCCCTCCAGTACTTCTCCAAAAGCCCAACCCAGCAATGAACAACCCTCCAGCTCTTTTTTTTTTTTTTTACCCCAGCAGAATTGAGTTCAAGTCTCTCTTCTCTATTGAAATAAACTTGAATAAACTCTGCCTGTTGCAATCTTTGCTTTGACAGAAATAAATGAGGCAGTCATAAGGCTCACACTTCTTGTTTCTCATCTCTCAAGTATCACTGTCATTCACTGCCTGAAGTACTAAATCTTGGCTGGAAGCAGAAATATGTCACACAAATTAGTTTCAATTATTAAGAGAAAACAACTGTCAACTGAGAGCAATAATACTGAATTAAGCTGGAAGCTCATTGGTTAGATTCACTCAATCACATATTGAATAGATTGAAAAGATTCGTTCCATAAACATAAGAAAACTTAATAATTGAAAATAATATAAAATGTTTAGGTTTTTTGTTTTTGTTGTTCAGACAATCACACTAATGTTAAATCCATGAAGGAAAGAAACGCTTTTCTTCCTCAGTCCTCTGACTGTATCAAGTTCTCTCTGCTTTTATGCATAGCTCCAAGCCAATGTTTCAGTCTGAAAGTTTTCAATTCCTCAAGTGATTGTCTTTAACTTGCTTTTAAGATTTCACCGTCAAAGGAGTTTGAGATCACGTACAGCTTTGTCCGCAGTAATTCAAGTTGGAAATAATTAGAAAAAGAGAACTAGAACTTTGGAACATCAAAGGACACAAAGCTGAGATGACAGATCAGGAGCAGAGGTAGAGATAAAAGGCAGATGAGACAAAGCCAACCCCTTCAGAACTATTTGCAGCATTCTCAAAAAGAAACTGGCTAAAACCTGTGAGACACTGAAGGACTGAAGTTAAAATGATTTACCCTATTCTAATAGATAAGTTTGTGCATAAAATTGTCATGGGTCGAGTAAGATTAAATTGTGTATTTATACAATTGAATGGGAAATGTGGAGTAAGAACTTCTCTGGTAGGTAAAGATTTGTTTAAATATAGGTTTGAATAATACGATGAATTTAAAAAGAAGTCTCAGTGCAAAGAAGAGAAAAATGTTACACGTATCCTCTGAAATGGGCATTTTAAAACAGTAACAAATTTTGCAGAGAAATTGACTGACACTAATTAATGAGCCTTATAAATCACAGATTTATTTGGTATTTGATAATACACAAAATTATACCAAATTTTTCATGAGTTTATTTTAATCTCTTTTTCTCATTAGGATCATAATATTTGTGTATATGTGGGACCAAGAGAAGATATTGTGTTTGGGTATGTATGTTTTAATGGTCTCTTTCTCTAAAACATGAGCTTTTTGGGAACGGGACAAATTATTAATCATCTGTCTATTTCCAATGGCTAACCCAGAAATACAATTGAATTTCAGTTGAATCAAAATTGTAGACTTAAAAATGTGCACATACGTGTTCAACACGACATCAATGAAAGCCAAAAACAACAAAATTAAAGCTTCTATGGGAGAGTTTTCATATTTTAGAGCATCTATTAAAGGTACATAATACAGATGGTGAAATTAGGCTTTTGAAAACTATTCAGGAACATGGCTAACTATTTATCTTATAATATTAGGCAAAGAAATGTGATGAAATATTACAAATAAATTATGATTTCAAAAGATTTTTAAAAATATGTATGTAAAACTAAGTGAAGGAAATCACACAACTTTACAATGGTAGCATTTTTGGAAGCATCCAAGATGTATATTTTGCTATTATTTTATTCAATTTTCTTTAAATTGTTTTTAATAATTCCTTGAATCATGTCTGAGAACATATGTGTTACCACTAGGGAATTAAAATCATACTATCAAAGGGATGAAAAGCAGCAAAAAATATATATGATAGTATCCCAACAGTAGTAGCCAAACGAAACTCAGCCAGCAGATTATGGAATTGAAAATCAAAGTTGCACAGTATAAAAATACAGCAGGGACAACATAACAAGCTTAAGTCGTTTTGCCTATATATTTCAATGTCTTTGTAAAAAAATACTGGCCAAACACTCTGGGAAATGTACTCTATTTCTCAAATGTACACATGTACAAAAGGCCTTTAGTTGTCATTTTGGTTTTAGAGTAAATAGAATGTGTGGGCTACTGAAAGACTGAAACAGTTCAGTGAACAACAATAAATTAGAACTTGTAAAGTATACCTAGGGGCCACAGATAACCTTTCATTGTAGTTTTTAGCTGTCTTTTTTCAATGTTCTCCAACAACTACAGATTAGCACTGGGCCTAGACATCAAGTACAATTGATAAAGCACAATTCCTGTCCTTTATTTTGGCTGACTCTATTAACAACCTCATCACACATTTTTCCCATAATAATTTCTGATAAAATATTCTCCTTCATTATCTTCTTTATCCCAATCTATAGCTATGTTTCCATTTAGGAAGGACAAATCATTATCACTCTCTGATTTTTCTTTTTTACCAGAAAACATGTAATTTTCTTTTTCTTTTGGGAACTAGGCTTTGTTCCTATGCTAATAAAAAGGATATTTATTTAAAAATATATTTTTTTAATATCTAGTTGAGAAAATACCCAGTGTACCTTCTCAATTTTATGCTTTCAATACTTTGTTTTGAGACTGTATAGACTTACCCTGATTTCCACGCTTTTCTGAAGAGTCACACAAGACCTGCTTAGCTTTGCAAAAGATTACAAAGAAGCAACAAACATTTACTTCCTTTACGTTTTAGGTTTTGTGTATGCATGTGTATTTCCTTATTGTTTGTTGAAAATATGATATGTAGTGACTGAGTCATAGCCATCTGCATCTCTGAGAATTGAAATCTAACATCAACCACTATGTTCATATCAACCACAAAACAATCTAATATTAAACCAGCAACTTAAGTGGACCACATAAGAATTGATGCAGGATAATCCATTTGAAAATTAGCATTATGCCTTATGCAATATTTTCAAATTAAATAATAAACATATTAAACACGTACCTTATGATTCTCATATGTAATTCTTGAATCACTGAAAGGCATCTTTTCAAATGTGAAGTAAACATTTTTGGTGTACAGTTTTGTTCTTTGTTTTTTGTTGTTTTTATCAAGAAGAAGACCCCATTACTTAATTTCTTTAAAGGGACTCAAATGTTAATGAAACTTCTCACCAGTTAAAAATATATACTTTTATATAAATTTTAACTCATATGGTTTATATGCAGTCTCAAAATAATTTTAAAGAGGAAATTCATGACAGACACATATAAGTGAACATAGGTCAGCAATTTCATTTTACTTATTAATTATTGAGGAAATCAGAAGGATCTTTTAAAAAATGTTTCAGAGGAGAATGCAAACGACAGACACATTTATAGGCAATCAGGACTACAAAATTGACTTATTCCACAATGATGTTAATAAATTCTCTCTTGAGCTAGAAAACAGTTCATTTGCATTTTGTGGAAATAAACAAAGACCAAATTATTTGCACTGGTCTGTGAGTCAGGCTTGAACAACAGGATTATAAGGCATATGCCTGTGTTCTACGCTATGATTCTCCTTCTTATGACAAGAACACTTTTAGACTGCATAACACAAAACAGTTAACAAGGACAGCAAAGAGAGATGAGAAAGAATGCCTGATTCCAACAAGGATACCAAACAAATAGGAACCAATAATAAAATCCAAGTACCAAACCAAATAATAAATAGCCCAGGAACTCAACATAAAGACAATGAAAAAAATGGATTTCAGATCCCCATGCTGACTTACTACATCTTCACAGACTAGACAACCTGCAAGTAGCAAGGCACGAGGGACCCCTGTGGATACTGTACCTGGTCGAAGGCTAGGACCTGCGGTGAAGGGCAGTGCAGACTGGTGGGCTTTAGTGGGACTTCCACTGTATCTGTGAAAATAAACAAAGGCCAACCAAATAAGAACAAGCAAAGGCTATTTATTAGAGCTTGCTTTAGCAAGAAAGTCAGCCACTGTCACTTGTGTTTGGTACAGACTCAAAATCAGGCAGAGCAGTGGAAAAGATTTATAGGGAGCAAAAAGAGAAAGCTTTAGGTGTGCCTTGATTGGAGATCATTGGTATGGGGAAGCTATCAGCAGGCTAACTAGAAGGGGAGCATCCTATATGATTGGTTAGGGATGCATATTTGGGCTTTCTCTGATTGGCCGTAAGTTGGAAACTGGTTCAGAAATCAGGGAAATGTTCAGTTATTAATCAAGCCCTGGCCATGTTGAGCTGATTGCTATAGAAGTTATTGTTTGACTTCCTGGATTGTTACTAGAGACAGCAGTCTGACTTCTCACAAACCTTATATACAAGACTTAGAGCAGCCTGGCTTCCTGCTAGGTTGTTTTACATAAGGGATTGGTTTCCAAAGATATTAATAAATATTAACATCTACCATTTATTTATTTAAGTAATTAAGACTCTATTAAAAGGTATCTAAAATATTTTTGTCCACTTAAAAATCTATCCTAAATTTTTATGAGAGTAAATATGGATTTAATATACCTAACCTATATATGTATGTAGTAAGACCATATATAATACATACTTATCCTATATGTGTTCATATTATGTATGCATACATACGTATGTGTGTATATATACATTTTTAGCCATTAAAATTGCCACTTTTAATTTCCCACCATAGATTTCAAACAGAAAATCAGCATGTAAAGTTAAATTTCATGTTCTTACTAAGTGATTTATTCTTTCCTTTGATCCAAATACTTAGTACACATACCTTCAAACTGACAGTCTGCATTGGGGAGAGAGAATGGGGAAAGATTTGAACTCTACCAGCTGGGTAATAGTAGTTGTTGATATTTTTCATCGCTGTGACAATTAAAGGTATTCATATAATGTCAAATAATTTTCTTTACAATTTTATATTTTCTATTATTTGTTTTTATACTGGAATTCTAAGAGTATAATGTGTTCCACTGAGATTCAGGAAAAAAAAAAGCTGCAATGGATATTAGGTAATGATAATGAAAGCTCTCATTTACGAAAAGCCATACCCTGTGCTTGTAACTATTCTAAATGTATTTCATTAGCTGATTTCATCCTCACAAAAACAGTAAGAATTATTATCATCTTTCCTGCTTTACAGATAAGATGACTAAGAGTTGTAGATTCTCTTAAAGTCCTTAGAACTATCTCTGAAATGTAGTCATAGAAAGAGATAGCACCTCTATCTCCCAGGCTCTGAGGGAGGGTATGAGCCTAATTTCAGTGGGCACAAATTAGCAAACATAGATGGCCTGATCACAAAGAGAAACATTTGCAAACTCAGGAATAACTCACATAATGCTTGGCACATCCATTGATCAACCTTACCCCCACTCCTTTCTGAATGTCCTCCAGTGCTTTTTCACTAGCTTACCCAGTGTTTAAATCCCCAGCCTACTCCCAGCCTTTCTGTTCCCACAGTGAGGCTGGGTTCTGTTTCACTCCCCTACTGCAGTAGTGTAAGAATAAATTCAACTTTTTTCTCCTCTTGTCGGGTGCCATGTTTTCTTAATACCTAGAAGGTATTTTAATGTGATGCTTACCTATAAAACAGTTTCAATACAAAGGCTTCTGCCTAATTACTAGTAAATTATGTGAAATACATTTTGAAAAACAGGTACATCTGCTGTGAGGATCATTGTTTACAGTCTGGAGCTTCAAGTTAGATATATAAGAATGGGAGTTGTCTTTGCAGCACATTGTGTTATTGCATTTTTAGGACCCTCTTCTGCAGTAACAAGCTCTAAGGTGTTTTCTAGAGTAATAAAATATTTAATAAAAGTAAGAAAAAGAGGCACAGGAGACCTTAGCAGCTCTTTTGCCCTTTGAAATACATTACTTGCCTGAAAGCTATTAGCTTAATACTCCCTTCTAGTAAAAACTATAATTCATCCTCTAAAAGCAGAGATTTCACTAGACCTATAAAACTTCTCTTCATTCATTCAAGGTCCTAGACCTGATCTAATATAAAATCATCTCTTTGCATGCACACGGTGATAATGTGAGGGACAAGATATTACAGTAATGTCATTTTCCTTATCAACTAACAATCAACAAATCTTCAGTGCTAAAAGGACAGTGGTAACTTGGTCAATTACCTCCCAATTCTGTGCACTGAGGTGAAGAAATCTTAGATGAGCCTGCCACTGACCTTATGAGGTTACTCTCCCATGAACTGTTAATGATTATCTTCAGAGAGTGATAGTATCCCTGGGTCATCCATTTCATTTTTCTTAAATAAGAGCTAAAGTTCATGGGCTGGACAAACTCTGCCACCAAAGCAAGCTCTCCAAAATGAAGAGACATTATTAAAGCCACGCTTGTGTACAGCAGTTAATTTTTCTTTTAACATTCTGTATTTTCACAGGGCCTTTTTGATATTGCATAAGAACCCAGAAAAAAATGTCTAAATATTGTCTCTTTTTGAAGAAGAATATATTGTCATACTACAAAACCAAATTATGGAATGAAAATAAGGAAATAATCCCAAGAATGAACTATGAATATTTACTCTGACTCTTCAAAACAATTGATAAATTTTATGATGTTAAGAATTTTTAAATGTGCTGACACTTGTTTAAAATGCTTATTGACTTATAAATAATTATCTTAAAAGTTATAGTAGGTTGGGTGAGATTTCCCTTTTGAAAATTTGATAAGATTGTTAAATGCAGCAATGACAACAATGTATTAAGCATCTACTATATGCCAGTAGTCAAGCATGCATTATCTAATTTAATATTCAAGGACCCTATGAAGTATTCACTATTATTATTCATCTTTCACATATAAAGAAAAAGTCAGAGTAGATTTATATAATGTAGCAGAGCTAGTGAGTAGTGAGCAGCAGAGCTAGAGTTTGGAACTGACCCATCTGCATCTAACAACAACAGTGCTTCATGCTTCTCAGGGAAGAAAATGCTTCCATAGAATTTCTATTTAATTTTAAAGAAGTGAATACTGTCATTTCTTTTATCTCCTTCTTTGTGTGACATTCCAATCAGTGATACTAGTTTGGGTCTTTGGCTTTCCCATTAGTCCCGCTAATTTGAAACGTTTTTACAGTGGAAATATAGGCTTAAATCATCTTTATTACAGATGATCCGTATCATCTATATCATGTTGATTCCTATGACATTTTTGATGAAGTATGTAATCCAAGCGCTTTTATAGAAATGGCTAAGTATTCACCCACTGTTTGATATTAAAAACCTAGCAATGATCAGAATGGGAGGATGAGGTGTCTGGTCCTATTCCAAACAGGTCTGAGGCAATATATTTAACCCAGAAATTCCCAAGTGATGAATGATTTTTCTCATGGTGAATCTATATTTGTAAAAGAATTATTTATGATGACAGAGACAGGGACACATTTTCCCTGCAGGAGAAACTCAGACATAAATATGGCCAGAGGAGACCTAAGGGGATAACCATACAAGCAGTCAATTATAAAGGAAGCTTGATATGGGGTGATGGGATCAGTAAGATAGCTTCTGCTACAGAGGTCAGCATAATGTGATCTCCTGGTAACAGTTCTGAGTTGCAACTCAAGGTGGGCAGTTTAAGAGCTCCAAACTAGGAGGTATTAATAGGATAATGATGCAATTTCCCATCCTAATTGAGGTGCTTGTCATATTTAAATGAATCCCTATGAATAATTAGGCTGGAATAACAGAGACAAACTGACAATCAAAGGGACAAACCAGGGCATACTATCTCCTCAAATCTTTGAATCTGAAGTCATAGAACAATGAGTATAAATTTCAGCTCTAATATAACTCCCTGTAAACTTTGAAAAATTACTTAGTCATTCTGCATTTGATTCCTCAGGCACACAATGATAGAAACTATTCTCAGGGGGTTGTTTTTGCAGGTTAAATGTGTTAAATGTTCACACAAGTGCCTAGCCCTAAGACCTGGCCAGTAACTGAAGCCTCAATGTGTATACACCTTTATTCCAGTTTTAACGAAGTAGACTTTGAAGCCTGAAGGCCTAGGTTTTACTACCTGCTCTGCTAAATACTAGCTGTATAACCTTGGATAACAATGTTGCCTCAGTTTCCTTATGGATAAAATTGGAATAGAGTAGTATGCTTTACCTTAGAGCATTATTATGGGGATTAAATAAGTATACACACACATTTAATAAAGTATGTTATCAATATTTAACATTAAATTATTGTTATTATAATTAGTTGAAATTCTTTACAATGTTTTTAGTACATTGGCACATGGCCTTCTTTTTGTATTTTGGTTACAAGAAGAGAAGAAGGAATAAAAAAAGGAAGAAAGTAAAATTGTCATAAAAAATGAAAAGCATTAATTAATCATATTTTTAAACTACATGTATATTTAGCAAGACAACTAGATAATTATCTCTCTTCTGACGTTCTTGAAAAGAGGTACCAAAAAGAGTTTGGCTTTTTTTATATATCTTCACAAATTTCAAATTATTATTTATGCAAAATTATTTCAAACTGTGAAAATGTGGGAAGTTTAGGGTGACATTTCTAAAAACCCTAATTTTTGTTTTGAAATATCATGTAATTATTTTTTAGCTTGATTTTTATTTCTCTTGACAAACTGATTTAATATACAGATATTTCCTCACTTTTGATACACATTTAGCAAAGGAAAGTTATCCATGAATACTGAGCCCTCCTTATATCATCTCGGATTTGAAAAACCTTAAACTCTTTACAGAAAAAAAAAATTACTGAAAGAAATGTGGATACTGTTCACTATAAACAACTATGTAAGTGACTAACTTAAAAACTCATCAGTAATTAAAACGAAAGGTAAAATGCAAATCATAAGAATTGTCAGGTAAGCACATGAAAATGTGCCCAACTTCACTACACTTCATATAAATGAAAATAAAAAGACAATATGGTGCCAAAATTCCAGCCAAGGACAGGAATTTTAGCTGTTTTGTTCATTACCAAATTCTCAAAACCTAAACTAAGACCTAGCATATAGAGGCAGGCACAAATATTTGTTAAAGAAGTAAATTTTTACCCAACAAACATGCAAAAACTTACATTTTGATAATATTAAATGTTAGCAGAAATATGTATCTGGTGCGAGTATAAATTCATATAATTGCATCGATAGAAAGTCTTGTAGCCATTAAAATTAAAACTGTATGTCATCTATTGAAAAAATACATTTAATAATCACTATTCTAAAGCTCAACTTGCTCACCATCACAAAGATATTTGGTTGATGCATTGTTTATTAAATGCAAAATAACGACAATTATGATTTCCAAGTGGTAAATGCTTTTGCAGTTTTAACATTACATTGAGCTATCTCATTTTAAGAAATTTAAGAGCACTATAATACTTAGTAAAAGGATTTATTTTGTTATGAAATGAACCATGAATTAGAACAATTATGACACTCATTCATAAGGTTGTGAATTTCAGGATCAAGCTTTTTAGAGACAAAAATTTATTACAGAAGGTGTTACCCATTCTATCAATTATGCTCCCTCTTCAAACTAAACCTAAACAGTAATGCAAATCATGTCTTAATCACTCTTAAATTAAAGCATCTACTGCCACCTCAAAGAGAGTTACAAGGAAACTTTAATATCCTTTATGGAAGTACTTAATTTAAGGTAGAAAGCTATATTCCTCTCCCTGTTATAAGGCTGGTTTTTCACTGGGTGAGGCATGTAGGGGGTGATTTTTCCCAGGAATTTCTTCCAACTTTTCAGATTAGATATAACAACTTTCTGAATTAAGACATATATACAATTAAACTGTGATTATCTGTACCATCTGCAATTTGCTATGTAAGTTATGGTAGAATATGTTTACAGCTATGGACACATAACCCAACTGAAATCAACATCTGTTTTAGGTTTACAAATGAAACAAATGATTCCCTTTTGAAAGACTTGCTCATTAAAAGGTTTGCCTCAGAAGAGGACAAGACACCATGGTGAGGCCCACTGGGGCAGCCAGTCTGAAATGATGATTCTGGATCCTTTGTGAGCAGGCCCTGAGCTCCCCCAGTGCCGACTCCTCTGCTGGATGGAGCTTGGAGTCTGTATCTCCACAACTTCCTCACAAACCCCAGCCTCCTATTGCCTTGTCCCCCAACTAACGTGGCCCTGACATGTGCTAACTGCCTCCTGGCCTCAGTGACAACCAATCTCTGGCAGAGTCAGCCCTAATGCTCCACCAAGTCTCAGGTTTCTGCCCCATGCCCTTCTGTCTGTGAGTGCTCTGAAGACAGCAAGGAGCGGGATTAAAATTCATATAGAGTTTCAAGTTGTTCTTGAATGCTGGGTATTTTTAATAAATTAAAAAATATTTTGAGTAAACGAAAATAAGAGGTTAAATAACATGTTCCTGCACAGCAAATGAGTCAAAGAAAAAGTTTAAAAAGAGAAATTAAAAAATATTCTGAGACAAATAAAAATGGAAGCACAATTTACCAAAACTTATGGGAATCAGCAAAAGCAGTTCTAAGAAGGAAGTTTATAGTGATAAATGTCAATATTAAGAAAAAGGGAAAGATCTCAAGTAAACAATCTAACTTTATACCTTCAAACTAAGCCCAAAGTTAGAAGAAGAAAGGAAATAACAAAGAGCAGAGCAGAATTAAATAGAGATTAAAAGACAATAGAAAAGATAAAAGAAGAGCTTTTTTTTGAAAAGATAAACAAAATAGACAAATTGCTACATAGACTTATCAAGAAAAAGAGGAGACATTACAAATGATACCACAGAAGTATAAGAATCATAAAAGCCTACTATGAGCAATTACATACCAACAAATTGGACAACCCGAAAAAAGCAGATAAAATCCTAGAAATGTTCAACTCACAAAGACTAAATTTTGAAGAAATAGAAATATGATCAGACTAATTACTACTTAGGAGATTGAATCAGTAATCAAAAACCTCACAAAACTGAAAGTTTAGAATCAGATGATTTCACAGGGGGATTCTAATATTTAAAGAGCTACTAACATCAATCCCTCAAATACTTCCCCAAAATTGAAGAGGAGGGAAAACTTCCAAATTCATATAGGTTACAAGACATTCCCTGATACCAAAGCCAAAGACACTACAAAAAAAAAAGAAAAAGAAAACAAACTTTTTTTAAAGACTGGGATTAACCTTTTTATTAATGTTAACACATACTGAATTTCTAAAATTTGCATCCAGAAGAGTATACTGTATTTACATGCAATGGTCAGTACAAGACAACAAATTCAGACCACAACTCCCTTAAAGACTATGGCTTCTAAATTAAATTTATTTACACATGAAATTTATAGATAAATTAATACATAATACTCTTACCTCATTCTTTCAACATGTACAATAAAGCCCACTATTCCTTATTTTCAGGTATATAAAATCCCTGATAAACACAGATGCCAAAATCCTAAATAAAATATTAGCAAACTGAATGCAACAATACATTAAAAAAACCATACACCTTTATCAAGTGGGATTTATGCCAGGAAAGCAAGGATGTTTTAATATTTTCAAATAAATCAATGTGATACACCATATTAACAAAATGAAGGATATAAATAATATAATTTCAATAGATTCAGAAAAAGCATTTGACAAAATTTAATATCCATTTATGATAAAATCTATTCTAAAACTGGGTATAAAGGGAATGTACCTCAACATAATAAAGGCTCTTATGACAAACCCACAGCTAACATCATAATCAACCTTGAAAAGTGAGAATCTTTTTCTCTAAGATCAAGAAAAAGACAAGGATGCCCACTCTCACCACATTGATTCAACTAGGCAACAAAAAGAAAAAGTATCTAAATAGAAAAAAGTAAGACTATCTCTATTTGTAGATGGCAGTTTATTAAATATACAAAACCCTAAAGAGTCCACCAAAAAACTGTTAGAATAAATGAATTCAGTAAATTTGAAAGATACAAAATCAATATGAAAAAAATCTGTTGCATTTCTCTATACTAACAATTAATTATCAGGAAGATAATTTTTTAAAAAAATTATATTTACAATTACATCACAAAGAATAAAGTATCTGGGAGTCAATTTAACTAGAAGGTGAAAGACCTGTACACAGAAATCTATAAGACACTGATAAGAAACATCAAAGAGGACACACATATATGAAAAAATATTCCATGCTCATGGAATGGAAGTATTAATATTGTTACAATGACCATACTATTCAAAGCAGTCTACAGATTCAATGTAATCCCTATCACAATTCCAAGGCCATTTTTCACAGCAATAGAACAAACAATCCTAAAATTTGTATGAAACCACAAGGGACTCTGAACAGCCAAATAAATCTTGAGAGAGAAGAACAAAGCTCGAGGCATCACAATTCCTGATTTCAAACTGTAATATAAAGCTACAGTTATCCAAACAGTATGGTACTGGCATAAAAACAGACACCCAGAACAATGGAAGAGAAATGACACTCAGAGATAAATCCACACATATATGGTCAATTAATTTAAGACAAAGGAGCCATGAATATGCAATGAGGAAAGGATAGTTTCTCCAATAAATGGTGTTAGGAAAACTGGACAACCACATGTAAAAGGATGAAAGGGGACAACTATCTTATACCATGTACCATAATTAATTGAAAATGGATTAAAGCTTTGAATGTAATATAAAACTCCCAGTAAGCACTTTGTCATTGGTCATGCATGGTGATTTTTTTTTTTAATTTGACACCAAAAACAAAGGTAACAAAAGCAAAATAGACATGTGGGACTACATCAAACTAAAAAGCTTCTGTATAGCTAAGGAAACCATCAACAAAATGAAAAGGCAACTTATGGAATGGGGGAAAATATTTGCAAATTATGTGTCTGATAAGGGGTTGATATCCAAAATATATTAAAGAACTCATACAATTCAATTGAAAAAGAAAGAAACACTCATTAAAAATAGCAGGTAAACTGAATAGATAATTTTCAAAGAAGACATAGAAATGGCCAACAGGTACATGAAAAAGTGTTCAACATCACTAATCATTAGGGAAATGTAAGTCAAAACCACAATGAGATATTTTCTATACCTATCAGAATGGCTATATCAAAAAGACAAGAAATAAGAAATACTGATGAGGATGTGAAGGAGAACTCTTGTACACTGTTGGTGGGAATGTAAATTGGTGCAACCACTATGGGAAACAGTATGAAGGTTCCTCAAAGAATTTTAAATATATCCACCATATGATTCAGCAATCCTGCCTCTTGATACATACCCAAAGGAAATGAAATAATTATTTCTAATAGATAATCTGTACTCCTATGTTCCAAAATATGGAAACAATCTTAGTGTCCCTCCACAAATAACTGGAAATATGGAGATATCTGTATCTATATAATATTTTCTCTATCTATATTATACATATAGTACACAATAGAATGTTATTCAGCTTTAAAAAAAGAAGAAAATTCTGTCATTTGAAACTATATAGATGAAACTGGAGGGCATTGTGCTAAGTGAAATAAGCCAGGCAGAGACAGACAAATAGGACACAGTATAACTTATATGTGGAGTCTAAAAAAGAAAAAAAAAAAAACTCATAGAAACAGAGAAAAGTGTTTGCCAGGTGTGGGGGGTGAGAGAAACAGGGAGAGGTTGGTAAAAAGGTACAAACTTCAATTTATAAGATGAATAAAGAGTGAGGATTTAATGTATAATATTGTAACTATACTTGATAACACTGTATTGTATAATTGACATTTTCTAAGAAAGTAGAACCTAAATTTTCTCATACACACACTGTAAATATATATGAATGGATGTGTTAACTAACTCACTGGGGGAATTCTTTCACAATGTATACCTATACCAAATCATTATTGCACTGTACACTTTATCTTATAAGTAAGAATATTTGTTAACTGCACCTGAATAAAGAAAAATAAATTTAAAATTTAAAACTAGAAAGTGAGGTCATACTTGGAAAAAAAATCACTTATTTATCTACATGCTTGAAATAATATATCTGTCCTTAAGGAAATGCTTATTCATTTATAATAATAAATCACATCAATATGAATAGCATTAAGAAAAATGATAGATCAAATCAAGATACATCTACTTTTATTTATAGCTTTGGTTATCTTAATTAAATGAAAATGTTTATTAATAAAATATCAACAATGGAAAGAGGGCTTTCCCAGCCTTTAGAAAAAGGATGTATAAACAACCACAATTTTTTCTGAATTGTGATTACCAAGGTCTAATATTGGAGACTTATCAGCCTTACTGAATTTAGTTACTTTATTTTACTATGCAGGTTAAAAGCAATTAAATGCAGATTGTTTTCACAGTAAGTGAAATATAATCAAGGCACATTTAAAATGAGGCAGCATTAGAGGAAGAGCTGTTATTTAAACCGTGTGTATCTCCTTAGGACTGCCCATGTTATCAGAGTAGCTAGCTGTTACTGTGAGCTTCAGGTATCAGACCTAAAAATGGAAAAGCAGACTTAGTCAATCCCATTGGGTAGTAATAATCCCTGGATTTGTGAAGAAAGCAGTGCACATGAGTCCTGATAATAAGACACATCAGAAAAGCATTTTGGGAAAAGACACATTAATGAATAGATGCATATATATGTGTTGTAGTTTCTAGGCTGTAATTGTGTGATCTGAAAAATAAAGTGATTGTAGAGACTACTAAATTTTCTATCAATTCTAAAATTCCACAAATTAAAAATGGTGGCTAACAAATCTAAGTAATTTTATGAAATGTAAAACAAGGATGAGAAGTCATGATTTTTATATATACTCTAATTCCATATAATATCAGGGTTTTTTTGTGTTATAGAAATGATCATTTAATTATTCAAAGAAATCAATTATTAAAAGGTGACTGACAAACTGAATTGTGAAAATGTTTAACATAAAATTATAATCACCTATTTGAAAAATTGTGGAAGTCTGAAGAGATGAATTCTAAGTAAACTTATCTGTAGACATTAAACCAAACCTTTTAAAAGAATATAAAATGAATATCATTTTGTGTCCTACTATTATGAGTAAGTCAAGTGAAATTTCATTTCCAAGGAAGATAGAGAATGACATGTAAGACCTTTGCTCTTGTGATAATATGAACTTGACAAAATAAAAGCCATACTTTTCAATGGGACTAACAAAATGGAAAGCAAGATTAAGGAAGCCTTGATGAATTAAATTCTAGAGACAAATAAAGAATGACGTGTTCATAGAATATCAGAGCATCCTGGAAGTTGTGGACCATGGGGGTGGAAGGTTACCATGGGCTGAATAACCATGCAGGGATGAAGGGGATCAAGCACGTTTTGGATCTCACTGTGGGATTGTGAAATTGGCTGGAGTCTAGAAAAGCCCCAAACACTGAAGTAGATTCCTTGGCTCAATAACCCTTATCTCAACCACGTCAAAAAAGTAGCATTAAAAAGAGGGGAGAAGTGAATGTAACACTCTTCCAGTTTAATTACTAAAGGAGAATTATAAAGGCCACCACTTGGTGATTGGGAGTTGGTATAATTACAAGGGAACTTTATCCTATTAAATCTGAAACTCTAAGCTAGCTGAACTTTACTGCACAAGGAGTGAAAGTGATTAGCGCCCTCCTCTACCCACATGTACACACTAACTCCCAGAGGTGAAAAGACCTACACTTTCTGGGAAATAAAAACAAAACAAAACAAAACTATGCTTCAGTTTCCAATCAACTTTTATACACAATGTTGATAATACAATAAAAATTGTGAAGAGATAGGAAATTTTAGGGGACTATATGGATAATCATAAAATATATAGTTAAATGTAATATCTAAAATAAGAAAGGTACTAGATAGGCATACAGCACATTAGACATTTAGAAAAAATATGAATAAACTTGAAAATTTGGAAAATAGGAATTTTTCTAATTAAAGCAGAGAAAGAAGGGAAAAAAAACCCCTGAAAAACAGAAATCAGAGAATATGTTCTCCTGAGAGCCTTCAGCTATCCATTTTTCTTGGTAACTTCTAACCTAGAGAATGGAATTTCCTGCATTTGCATACCCGATGCCACGTACTTATGAGAATTTCTAATGGAGTACTACCTTGCTGCAGATACCACATTCTTGTTTCATTTTTCTGTATCTAACTTATTTGCTGGTAC